>NW_027046909.1:0-19325 GCF_025399875.1 Dalotia coriaria | reverse complement strand
AGCAAGAAAAAAGCAATTTTAAAAAAAAAAAAGCTTTTAGGGATTGGGTTGAAACCGTTTTGAAATTAAAAAGCAATTTTAAATAAAACGGGGTTTTTTAATAAAAAAATTTTCCCCGTTTTAGCTGTTTTACGCGTTAAACGCAGATTAAAGCTCAAAAGTGCTGTTTTTAAAATAATCATTTTCGCATTTAGACGTCGAAATCGTTCAAATAGAGCAATATTAATAAAACAATAAAAAAATTTGTCGTTTTATGTTTTTTACACGTTAAAACGCGTTTAAAAGCTCAAACGTGTCCCCAAAATAAATTTTCGCATTTTAGATCGTTGAAATGCAAATAAAAGAATATTAAAAAAAAACGAATTTTTAAAAATTTCTCGTTTTTTTGGTTTTAGTTAAAACGCAGAAAAGCTCAAAGGGCCTTTTTGTTTAAAATAATCATTTCAAGCATTTTAGACCTGAAACGTTAAAAAGACGCAATTTAATCGAATAATAAAAATTTGCGTTTTATGCTGTTTTCGTTAAAAACGCAGATTAAACCCTCAAACGTGTTTTTTTTGCAAAAAAAGTTTTTTAGACGTTGAAATCTTTTCAAATAGAAGCAATATTAATAAAAACAAATAAAAAAAAATCTCGTTTTTGCTGTTTTACGCGTTAAAACCAGTTTAAACCCTAAAAACGGCTGTTTAGCTAAATTAAAATTTTCAACATTTTAGATCTTTGGGAAATCGTTCAAATAGACGCAAATTTAATAAAAACGAATAATAAAAATTTGCCGTTTTTATGCTGTTTTACGCGTTAAAACGCAGATTAAAGCTCAAAACGGCTGTTTTTGCTAAAATAAGATTGTCAAGCATTTGATCGCTGAAATCTTTCCCAAATAGAAGAATATAAAAAACGAATATATTGTCGTTTTATGCGTTTACGCGTTAAAACGCGGGTTTAAAAAGCTCAAACGCGTTTTGGGCTGTAAAATAATCATTTTCGCATTTAGATCGTAAATCGTTCAATAAGCAATATTAATAAAACGAATAATAAATTCGTCGTTTTATGCCGTTTTACGCGAAAAACGGGGAAAGCTCAAAAGGGCTGTTTTGCTAAATAATTCATTTTCCCCATTTTAGACGTTGAAATCGTCAAAATAGACGCAATATTTAAAAAACGAATAATAAAAATTCGTCGTTTTATGCTGTTTTACGCGTAAAACGGATTAAAGCTAAAACGTCGTTTTGGCTAAAATAAGATTTAAAGCATTTTAGATCGTTAAATCCAAATAGGACTAAATTTAATAATAAAAAAGAAAAAAAATTCGTCGTTTTATGCTGTTTTACGCGTTATAACGCAGATTAAAGCTCAAACGGCGTTTTGCAAAAAATAATCATATTTCAAGCTTTTTAGATCGCTGAAATCGTTCAAAGACGCAAATTAATAAAAAAAATAAAAATTTTCGTCGTTTTATGTTGTTTTACGCTTTAAAAAACGCAATCGCTCAAAACGTGCTGTTTTGCTAAAATAATCATTTCGCACTTTAGATCGTGAATCGTTAAAAATAGCGCAATATTAAAAAACGAATAAAAAAACGTCGTTTTAGTTTTTACGCGTTAAAGCAGATTAAACTCAAAACGGCTTTTGTTAAATAAGCATTTTGCATTTTATCGTTGAATCGTTCAAATAGAAGCAAATATTAAAAAAACGAATAATAAAAAAATGCGTTTTATTGTTTTACGCGTTAAAACGAGATTAAAGCTCAAAAGCTGTTTTGCTAAAATTTCATTTTAGCCTTTTTAGATCGTGAAATCGTTCAAATAACGCAATATTAATAAAACGTAAAAAAAATTTCGTCGTTTTATGTTTTACGCGTTAATACGCGATTAAACCCCAAAAGGCGTTTTGCTTTAAAATTACTTTAAGCATTTTAGATCGTTGAAATCGTTCAAATAGAAGCAAATTAATAAAAAAAATCAAATTCGTCGCTTTTATGGTTTTACGCGTTAAACGCAGTTTAAAAAGCTCAAAAGGGCCTGTTTTGCTAAAATAAGCTTTTTAGATCGTTGAAATCGTTCAAATAGAGTATTTAAAAAACGAATAATAAAAATCGTCGTTTTATGCTGTTTTACGCGTTAAACGCAGAAAAGCCTCCCAAAACGCTGTTTTGCTTAATCTTTCAACCCATTTTGATCGAAAAGCAAATAACGCACTATTAATAAAAAACGAAAAATTAAAAATTTCGTCGTTTTATGTGTTTACGCGTTAAACGCAGATTAAAGCTCAAAATGCTGTTTTGCTAAAATTAGCATTTCAAGCATTTTAGATCGCTAAACGTTGAAATAGAAGCAATATTAATAAAACGAATAATAAAAATTCGTCGTTTTATTTTTACCCCAAAACGGATTAAAGCTCAAACGTGCTGTTTTGCTAAAATAATATTTCAAGCACTTTAGATCGTCGAAATCGTTCAAAAGACGTAATATAAAAAAACGAATAATAAAATTCCGTCTTTTTATGCTCTTTACACGTTAAAACGAGAAAAAGCTCAAACGTGCTGTTTTGCAAAAAGCATTTTCAAGCATTTTTAGATCGTTTGAATGTTCAAATAAAAGCAATTTAATAAAACAATAATAAAAATTCCGTTTATGGTTTTACGCGTTAAACGCAGATTAAAGCTTCAAAACGTGCGTTTTGCTAAAATAATCATTTTCAACATTTTAGATCGTTGAATCGTTCAAATAGACGCAATATTAATAAAAACGAATAATAAAATTTTGTCGTTTTATGCTTTTTTACGCGTTAAAACGCAGATTAAAGCCAAACGTGGCTGTTTTGCTAAAATAAGCATTTCAAGTTTTTTAGATCGTTGAAATCGTTAAAATAGACGCAATTTAATAAAAACGAATAATAAAATTTCTCTTTTTTTATGCTTTTTTACGGGAAAACGCAGTTTAAAAACTAAAAACGGCGTTTTGCTAAAATAACATTTTTCAAGCATTTTAGATCGTTGAAAGTTCAAATAGACGAAATTAATAAAAACGAATAAAAAAAATTTGCTTTTTTTGTTTTTTACGCTTTAAAAACGCAGTTAAAAATCAAAACGTGCTTTTTTGCAAAAAAACATTTTCAAGCATTTTAGATCGTTGAAATCGTTCAAATAAAAGAAATATTAATAAAGAACGAAAATAAAAATTGCGTTTTATGTTTGAGCGTTATAACGCAGATTAAAGCTCAAAGGGGCTGTTTTGCTAAAATAATCATATTCAAGCATTTTAGATCGTTGAAATGTTAAAATAGACGCAATATTAAAAAAAAAGAATAAAAAAAATTTCGTCGTTTTATGTTGTTTTAGGGTTTAAAAACGCGTTTCAAGCTAAAAACGTGCTGTTTTGCTAAAATAATCTTTTCAACCTTTAGATCGTTAAAATTTTTTCAAATAGACGAATATTAATAAAAAAAATAAAAAAAAATTTCGCTTTTTTATGCTGTTTTACGCGTTAAAACGCAGATTAAAGCTAAAAACGGCTGTTTTGCTTAAATAAGCTTTTTTTAAGCTTTTTTGATCGTTGAAATCGTTCAAAAGAAGCAATATTAAAAAAAAAAACGAATAAAAAAAAAAATCGTCGTTTTATGCTGTTTTACGCTTTAAAAACGCAAAAAACCAAAAACGGCTGTTTTGTAAAAAATTATCATTTTCGCATTTTGACGTTGAAATCGTTAAAATAGACGTATTAAAAAAAAACGAATAATAAAAATTTCGTCGTCTTTATGCTGTTTTACGCGTTAAAACGCGTTAAAAGCTCAAACGTGCTGTTTTGCTAAATAAGCATTTTCAAGCATTTTGAATCGTTGAAATCGTTCAAATAGAAGCAATATTAATAAAAACGAATATTAAAAAATTCGTCGTTTTTTATGCTGTTTACGCGTTAAAACGCAGATTAAACTCAAAAACGTGCTGTTTTTGCTAAAATAATCATTTTCAAGCATTTTTTAGATCGTTAAAATCGTTCAAATAGACGCAATATTAATAAAAACGAATAATAAAAATTTCGTCGTTTTATGCTATTTTACGCGTTAAACGCGGACTCAAAACATTGCTGTTTTGCTAAAATAATCATTTTCAAGCATTGTGATCCGTTGAAATCGTTCAAATAGACGCAATATTAATAAAAAACGAATAATAAAAATTTCGTCGTTTTATGCTGTTTTACGCGTTAAACGCAGATTAAGCTCAAAACGTGCTGTTTTGCGCTTATATAAGCATTTTCAAGCATTTTTAGATCGTTGAAATCGTTCAAATAGAAGCTTAATATTAATAAAAACGAATAATAAAAATTCGTCGTTTTTATGCTGTTTTGCGCGTTAGAAACGCAGATTAAAAGCTCAAAACGTGCTGTTTTGCTTTAAAATAATCATTTTCAAGCATTTTAGATTGTTTAAATCGTCCAAATAGACGCAATATTAATACAAAACGAATAATAAAAAATTTCGTCGTTTTATGCTGTTTTACGCGTTAAAACGCGGTCGCAGCTCAAAACGTGCTGTTTTGCTTTAAAATACTTTTCAAGCATTTTAGATCGTTGAAATCGTTCAAATAGAAGCAATAATGTAAAAACGAATAATAAAAAAATTCGTCGTTTTATGCTGTTTTACGCGTTAAACGCGATTAAAACTCAAAACGATGCTGTTTTGCTGAAATAAATCATTTTCAAGCATTTTAGATCGCGGAAATCGTTCAAATAGACGCAATATTGGCAAAAACGAATAAGAAAGAAAAATTTTGCGTCCGTTTTATGCTGTTTTACGCGTTAAAACGCAGTTCAGCTCAAACGTGCTGTTTTGTAAAATAATCATTTCAAGCACTTTGATCGTTGAAATCGTTCAAATTGACGCAATATTAATAAAAAACGAATAATAAATTTCGTCGTTTTTTATGCTGTTTTGCCGTTAAAAC
This sequence comes from Dalotia coriaria, assembly GCF_025399875.1. Lineage (NCBI taxonomy): Eukaryota > Metazoa > Arthropoda > Insecta > Coleoptera > Staphylinidae > Dalotia > Dalotia coriaria. The sequence continues at coordinate 14,383 of NW_027046909.1, read as the reverse complement.
GCGAATTAAAAGCTCAAAACGTGCCATTTTTGCTTAAATAAGCATTTTTAAGCATTTTTAGATCGTTGAAATCGTTCAAATAGAAGCAATATTAATAAAAAACGAATAATAAAAATGCGTCGTTTTTTATGCTGTTTTACGCGTTAAAACGCAGATTAAAGCTCAAAACGATAGCATTTTGCTAAAATAATCATTTCAAGCATTTTTTGATCGTTGAAATCGTTCAAATAGACGCAATATTAATAAAAACGAATAATAAAAATTTCGTCGTTTTTATGCTGTTTGCGTTAAACGCAGATTAAAGCTCAAACGTGCTGTTTTGCTAAAATAAGCATTTTTCAAAGCATTTTTAGATCGTTGAAATCGTTCAAATGAAGCAATATTAATAAAAAACGGAATAATAAAAATTTAGTCGTTTTTATGCTGTTTTACGCGTTAACGCAGATTAAAGCTCAAAACGTATGTTTGCTGAAATAATCATTTCAAGCATTTAGATCGTTGGTAGTTCAAATAGACGCACTATTAATAAAACGAATAATAGAACTGTCGTTTTTATGCTGTTTTACGCGTTAAAACGCAGATTAAAGCACAAAACGTGCTGTTTGCTAAAATAAGCATTTTCAAGCATTTTAGATCGTTGGAAATCGTTCAAATAGAGCAATATTAATAAAAACGGAATAATAAAATTGTCGTTTTTATGCTGTTTTACGCGTTAAAACGCAGATTAAAACTCAAAACGTGCTGTTTTGATAAGTAATCATTTTCAAGCATTTTAGATCGTTGAAATCGTTCAAATAGACGCAATATTAATAAAAACGAATAATAAAATTTCGTCGTCTTTATGCTGTTTTACGCGTTAAAACGCAGATTAAACTCAAAACGTGCTGTTTTTGCTAAAATAAGCATTTTCAAGCATTTTAGATCGTTAAATCGTTCAAATAGAAGCAATAATATTAAAAACGGAGTAATAAAAAAATTCGTCGTTTTATGCCGCGTTAAAGCCGCAGATTAAGCTCAAAACGTGCTGTTTTGCTAAAATAATCATTTTCAAGCATTTTAGATCGTTAAAAATCGTTCAAATAGACGCAATATTAATAAAAACGAATAATAAAAATTTCGTCGTTTTTTATGCTGTTTTACGCGTTAAAACGCAGATTTAAAGCTCAAAACATTAACTGTTTTTGCTAAAATAATCATTTTCAAGCATTGTAGATGTTTGAAATCGTTCAAATAGACGCAATATTAATAAAAAACGAATAATAAAGAACATCGTTTTTATGCTGTTTACGCGTTAAAACGCAGATTAAAGCTCAAAACGTGCTGTTTTGCTTATATAAGCATTTTCAAGCATTTTGAATCGTTGGAAATCGTTCAAATAGAAGCAATATTAATAAAAAAAACGAATAATAAAAAATTCGTCGTTTTATGCTGTTTTTACGCTTTAAACGCAGATTAAAGCTCAAAACATGCTGTTTTGCTGAAAATAATCATTTTCAAGCATTTTAGATCGTTTAAATCGTCCCAAATAGACGCAATATTATTAATACAAAACGAATAATAAAATTTCGTCGTTTTTTTATGCTTGTTTTACACGTTAAAACGCAGGTCGCGCAAAACGTGCTGTTTTAAAAATAAGCATTTTCAAGCATTTTTAGATCGTTGAAATCGTTCGGCCGGCAATAACAACCAAAAACGAATAACAAAAAGTGCGTGTTTTATGCTGTTTTACGCGTTAAAACGCAGATTAAAGCTCAAAAACGTGCTGTTTTGCTAAAATAATCATTTTTCAAGCATTTTAGATCGTTGAAATCGTTCAAATAGACGCAATATTAATAAAAACGAATAAGAAAAATTTCCGTAACATACTGTTTTACGCGTTAAACGCAGATTAAAGCTCAAAACGTGCTGTTTTGCTACAAAATAAGCATTTTCCAGAAGCATTTTTAGATCGTTGAAATCGTTCAAATAGTACCCAATATTAATAAGAAGCGAATAATAAAATTCGTCGTTTTATGCTGTTTTACGCGTTAAAACGCAGATTAAAGCTCAAAACGTTAACTGTTTTTGTACAAAATAAGCATTTTCAGAATTTTTTAGATCGTTGAAATCGTTCAAATAGAAGAAATATTAATAAAGAACGAATAGCCAAAATTCGTCGTTTTTATATGCTGTTTTACGCGTTAAAACGCAGATTAAGCTCAAAACGTGCTGTTTGCTAAAATAATCATATTCAAGCATTTTAGATCGTTGAAATCGTTCAAATAGGCGCAATATTAATAAAAACGAATAATAAAAATTTCGTCGTTTTTATGCTGTTTTACGCGTTAAAACGCTGATTAAAGCTCAAAACGTGCTGTTTTGCTAAAATAATCATTTTCGGCACTTTAGATCGTTGAAATCGTTCAAATAGACGCAATGGCAAAAAACGAATAATAAAAAGGTTTTCGTCGTTTCATGCTGTTTTTACTCGTTAAAGCAGATTAAAAACTCAGAAACGTGCTGTTTTGCTAAAATAAGCATTTTTAAGCATTTAGATCGTTGAAATCGTTCAAATAGAAGCAATATTAAGCAAAAACGAATAATAAAAAATCGTGAACATGCTGTTTTACGCGTTAAAACGCAGATTAAGCTCAAACGTGCTGTTTGCTAAAATAATGTTTTCAAGCATTTTGAATCGTTGAAATCGTTCAAATAAGAGCAATATTAATAAAAACGAATAATAAAATTTCGACTAGTTTTTATGCTGTTTTTCGCGTTAAAACGCAGATTAAAAGCTCAAAATAACTGTTTTGCTAAAATAAGCATTTTTCAAGCATTTTAGATCGTTGAAATCGTTCAAATAGAAGCAATATTAATAAAAACGAGTAATAAAAATTTGTCGTTTTTATGCTGTTTTACGCGTTAAAACGCAGATTAAGCTCAAAACGTGCTGTTTGCTTTAAAATAATCATTTTCAGAAGCATTTTAGATCGTTGAAATCGTTCAAATAGACGCAATATTATTAATAAAAACGAATAATAAAATTTCGTCGTTTTATGCTGTTTGCGTCAAAACGCAGATTAAAGCTCAAAACGTGCTGTTTTTGCTAAAATCAGCATTTTCAAGCATTTTTAGATCGTTGAAATCGTTCAAATAGAAGCAATATTAATAAAACGAATAATAAAAATTCGTGATTTTATGCTGTTTTACGCGTTAAAACGCAGATTAAAGCTCAAAACGTGCTGTTTTGCTAAAATAGTACATTTTCAAGCATTTTTAAGATCGTTGAAATCGTTCAAATAGACGCAATATTAATAAACGAATAATAAAAATTTCGTCGTTTTATGCTGTTTACGCGTTAAAACGCGATTAAAAGCTCAAAACGTGCTGTTTTGCTAAAATAATCATTTTCAAACATTTTAGATCGTTGAAATCGTTCAAATAGACGCAATGAAGTAATAAAACGAATAATAAAAATTTCGTCGTTTGTATGCTGTTTTGCGCGTTAAAACGCAGATTAAAGCTCAAAACGTGCTGTTTTGCGAAAATAATCATTTTCAAGCATTTTAGATCGTTGAAATCGTTCAAATAGACGCAATATTAATAAAAACGAATAATAAAAATTTCGTCTTTTTTATGCTGTTTTACGCGTTAAAACGCAGATTAAAATAAAACGTGCTGTTTTTGCTAAAATAATCATATTCAAGCATTTTAGATCGTTGAAATCGTTCAAATAAACGCAATATTAATAAAAACGAATAATAAAAATGTCGTCGTTTTTTTATGCTTTTATTGTTACGCGTTAAAACGCAGATTAAATCTCAAAACGTGCTGTTTTGCTTCAAAATAAGCATTTTCAAGCTTTTAGATCGTTGAAATCGTTCAAATAGAAGCAATATTAATAAAAACGTATAATAAAAAATTCGTCGTTTTATGCGCCAGCACACGCGTTAAAAACGCAGATTAAAAGCTCAAAACGTGCTGTTTTGCTAAAATAATAATCATTTCCAGAAGCATTTCAGATCGTTGGAAATCGTTCAAATAGACGCAATATTAATAAAACGAATAATAAAAAATTTCGTCGTTTTTTTTTTATGCTGTTTTACGCGTTAAAACGCAGATTAAATCTCAAAACGTGCTGTTTTGCTAAAATAAACATTTTCAAGCATTTTAGATCGTTGAAATCGTTCAAATAGAAGCAATATTAATAAAAACGAATAATAAAAAATTCATCGATTTTATGCTTTTTTTCGCGTTAAAACGCAGAAAAGCACAAAACGGCTGTTTTAAAATAATCATTTTCGCTTTTTTAGATCGTTGAAATCGTTCAAATAGACGCAAAATTTTAAATAAAAAAGAATAAAAAAAAATTTCGTCGTTTTTTTTGCTTTTTTTACGCGTTAAAACGCAGATTAAACTCAAAACGTGCTGTTTTCAAAAATAATCTTTTTCAAGCATTGTAGATCGTTGAAATCGTTCAAAAGACGCAATATTAATAAAAAAACGAAAAAAAAAATTTTCGTCTTTTTTATGCTGTTTTACCCCTTTTAAAAAACGAAAGATTAAAAGCTAAAAACGTGCTTTTTTTGCTTAAAAAGCTTTTTTCAAGCATTTTAGATCGTTGAAATCTTTTTAAATAAAAAGGAATATTAATAATAAACGAATAAAAAAAAATTCGTCTTTTTTATGCTGTTTTACGCTTTAAAAACGCAGATTGCCCCAAAAAACGGCTGTTTTCAAAAATAATCATATTCAAGCTTTTTTAGATCGTTAAAACCGTTCAAAGGACGCAATATTAAAAAAAAAAACGAATAAAAAAAAACCCCCGTCGTTTTTTTGCTGTTTTACCCCGTTAAAACGCAGTTTAAAAAGCTAAAAACGTGCTGTTTTGTTAAAAAAATTTTTCAAGCATTTTAGATCGTTGAAATCGTTCAAATAGGGAAATAAAAAAAAAACGAATAAAAAAAAAATTTCGTCGTTTTTATCTTTTTTCGCGTTAAAACGCAGATTAAAGCTCAAAACGTGCTGTTTTGCTAATATAAGCTTTTTTTCCCCATTTTAGATCGGGGAAATCGTTCAAAAGAAGCAAATATTAAAAAAAAACGAATAATAAAAATTCGTCGTTTTATGCTTTTTTACGCGTTAAAACGCAGATTAAAACTCAAAACGTGCTGTTTTGCTAAAATAATCTTTTTCAAGCTTTTTTAGATCGTTGAAATCTTTTTCAAATAGACGCAAATTAAAAAAAAACGAATAATAAAAATTTCTGTCGTTTTATTTTTGTTTTCGCTTTAAAAAACGCGTTAAAAAGCTCAAAACGTGCTGTTTTCCCTTAAAAACTTTTTCCCCTTTTTTTAGATCTTTTGAAACGTTCAAAAAAGCAATTTTAAATTTAAAAACGAAAATAAAAAATTTGTTTTTTTTATGTTGTTTTACGCTTTAAAAACGCAGATTGCTCAAAACGTTTTGTTTTGTTTAAAATAATAATTTTCAAGCATTTTAGATCGTTGAAATCTTTCAAATAGACGCAATTTTAAATTAAAAAACGAATAAAAAAAAATTTTCGTCTTTTTTATGTTGTTTTACCTTAAAACGCAGTTTAAAAAGCTCAAAACGTGGTTTTGCTAAAATAATCATTTTCAAGCTTTTGGGGGTCGTTAAAATCTTTCCCAAATAGACGAAAATTTTTAAAAAAAACGAATAAAAAAAAAATTTGTGTTTTTTGTTTTTACGCTTTAAAAAACGCAGATTAAATCTCAAAACGTGCTGTTTTGCTAAAATAAGCTTTTTCCCAAGTTTTTTAGATCGTTGAAACCGTTCAAATGGGAAACTATTAAAAAAAAACGAATAAAAAAAAATTCGTCGTTTTTATGTTTTTTTCACGCTTTAAAAAGCAATTAAACCCTTAAAAAACGTGCTGTTTTGCTAAAAAAAAATTTTTTTCAAGCTTTTTGGGATCGTTGAAATCGTTCAAATAGACGCAATATTAATAAAAACGAATAAAAAAAATTTCGTCGTTTTTATGCTGTTTTACGCTTTAAAAACGCAGTTTAAAAACCCAAACTTTTTTTCAAAATAAGCATTTTAAAGGGCATTTTAGATCTTTGGGAAATCGTTCAAATAGAAGCAATATTAATAAAAACAAAATAATAAAAAATTCGTCGTTTTATTTTTTTACGCTTTAAAAACGCAGTTTTAAAACTAAAAACGTGCTGTTTTGCTAAATAATCATTTTTAAAAGCATTTTAGACGTTGAAGTCGTTCAAATAGACGCAATATTAAAAAAAACGAATAAAAAAACCGTCTTTTTTAAAAGTTGTTTTACGCTTTAAAAAACCCCAGTTTAAAAAGCTCAAAAGGGCTGTTTTGCTAAAATAATCATTTTCAAGCTTTTTTGGGATCTTTGGGAAATCGTTCAAATAGACGCAGTATTAAAAAAAAACGAATAAAAAATTTTTCCCCGTCGTTTTTTATGCTGTTTTAGGGTTAAAAACGCAGATTAAAGCTAAAAACGTTCTTTTTGCAAAAAATTAAGCATTTTCAAGCATTTTAGATCGTTGAAATCGTTCAAATAGAAGCAATATTAAAAAAAAACGAATAAAAAAAAAATTCGTCGATTTTATGCTGTTTTACGCTTAAAACGCAGAAAAGCACCGGCTGTTTTGTTTAAAAATAATCATTTTAAACTTTTTTAAGATCGGGGGAAATCGTTCAAATAACGAAAATATTTAAAAAACGAATAAAAAATTTGTGGGGAGGCTTTTTTAGGGTTAAACGCAGATTAAAAAGCTCAAAACGTGCTGTTTTTTTTTAAAAATAATTTTTTCGGGCATTGTAGATCGTTAAAATCTTTCCCAAATAGACCAATATTAAAAAAAACGAATAAAAAAAATTTGTCTTTTTTATGCTTTTTTACGCGTTCCCGCAGTTTTGGCTCAAAACGTGCTGTTTTGCTAAAATGGCATTTTCAAGCATTTTAGATCTTTGGGAAATCGTTTAAAAAGAAGGAAAAATTATTAATAAAAACGAATAAAAAAAAATTCGTCGTTTTATGCTGTTTTACGCGTTAAAACGCAGTTTAAAAAGCTAAAAAGGGCTGTTTTGCTAAAATAATCATTTTCCCAAGCATTTTAGATCGTTAAAAATCTTTCCCCAAATAGACGCAATATTAAAAAAAAACGAAAAAAAAAAAATTTTCCCTCGTTTTATGCTTTTTTTACGCGTTAAAACGCAGATTAAAGCTAAAAACGTGCTGTTTTGTTAAAATAATCTTTTTTCAAGCATTTTTAGATCGTTAAAACCGTTCAAAAATAGACGTTATTAAAAAAAACGAATAATAAAATTTCGTCTTTTTTATGCTGTTTTACGCGTTAAAACGCAGTTTAAAAAGCTAAAAACGTGTTGTTTTGTTTTAATATAAGCATTTTAAAACATTTTAGATCGTTGAAATCGTTCAAATAAAAATATTAATAAAAACGAATAATAAAATTTTCGTTTTTATGCTGTTTTAGGGTTAAAACGCAGATTAAAGCTCAAAACGTGCTGTTTTGCTAAAAAAATTTTTTTCAAGCATTTTAGACGTTAAAATCGTTCAAATAGACGCAATATTAAAAAAAACGAATAATAAAATTTCGTCGTTTTATTTTTGTTTTACGCGTTAAACGCAGATTAAAGCTCAAAACGGTGCTTTTTTTGAAAAAAATTAAATCATTTTTAAGCATTTTAGACCCGGGAAATCGTTAAAAAGGGACGCGGTTTTAAAAAAAAACAAAATAAAAAAAAATTTCGTCGTTTTTGCGTTTTTGCTTTAAAAAACGCGGGTTAAAGCTAAAAACGTGCTGTTTTGCTAAAATAAGATTTTCAAGCATTTTAGATCTTTGAAATCGTTCAAATAGAAGCAAATTAAAAAAAACGAATAAAAAAAAATTCGTCGATTTTATGCTGTTTTACGCGTTAAAACGCAGATTAAAGCACAAAACGTGCTGTTTTCAAAATAATCTTTTTCAAGCTTTTTTGGATCGTTGAAATCGTTCAAAAGACGCAATATTAATGAAAACGAATAAAAAAAATTTCCCGTCTTTTTTTGGGGCTGTTTAGGGTTAAAACGCAGTTTAAAAATAAAACTTGTTTTGTTTTCCCAAAATAAAATTATTTTAACTTGTAGATCGTTGAAATCGTTCAAATAGGCGAAATTTAAAAAAAAACGAATAAAAAAACCCCCGCCCGTTTTTATGCTTTTTTTACGCGTTAAAACGCTTTTTAAAAAGCCCCAAAACGTGCTTTTTTTGTTTAAAATAAGCTTTTTTCAAGCATTTTAGATCTTTGGGAAATCTTTTTAAATAGAAGGAATAAAATAATAAACGAATAATAAAAATTCGTCGTTATTATGCTTTTTTTACGCGTTAAAACGCAGAAAAGCTCAAAACGTGCTGTTTTGCTAAAAAATAATCATATTCAAAGCATTTTAGATCTTTGGGGAAATCTTTCCCAAATAGACGCAATTTAAAAAAAACGAATAAAAAAAATTTCGTCTTTTTTTATCCCTGTTTGGGGTTTAAAACGCAGTTTAAAAAGCTCAAAACGTGCAGTTTTTTTAAAATAATCTTTTTCAAGCATTTTTAGATCGTTGAAATCTTTCCCAAATAGACGCAATATTAATAAAAACGAATAAAAAAAAATTTCGTCTTTTTTTATGCTTTTTTTTACGCGTTAAAACGCAGATTAAAGCTAAAAAGGGCTGTTTTGCTAATATAAGCATTTTCAAAGCTTTTTTTTGATCGGGGAAATCGTTCAAATGAAGCAAAAATTAAAAAAAAACGAATAATAAAAATTCGTTCGTTTTATGCTGTTTTGCGTTAAAACGCAGAAAAGCTCAAAACGTGCTGTTTTGCAAAAAATAATCATTTTCAAGCATTTTAGATCGTTGATACGTTCAAATGACGCAATATTAAAAAAACGAATAAAAAAAAATTTCGTCTTTTTTTATGTTTTTTTTCGCTTTAAAAAACCGCAGTTTAAAAAGCTCAAAACGTGCTTTTTTTTGCTAAAAAAAAAGCTTTTCAAGCATTTTAGATCGGGGAAATCGTTCAAAAAACTATTAATAGAAAAGAATAATAAAAAATTCGTCGTTTTTATGTTGTTTTGCTTTAAAAACGCGTTTAAAAAAGCTCAAAACGGGGTTTTTTTGCAAAAAATAATTTTCAAGCTTTTTGATCGTTGAAATCTTTTCAAATAGACGCAATATTAATAAAAAACGAATAAAAAAAATTTCGTCGTTTTTATTTTTTTTTCGCTTTAAAAACGCAGATTAAAGCCCCAAAACGGTTTTGGGCTAAAAATCATTTTCAAGCATTTTAGATCTTTAAAAATCGTTCAAATAGACGAAAATATTAATAAAAAAGAAAAAAAATTTCGCCCGTTTTATGCTTTTTTTACGCGTTAAAACGCAGATTAAAACTAAAAAACGTGCTGTTTTGCTAAAATAAGCATTTTCAAGCATTTTAGACGTTGAAATCGTTCAAATAGAAGCAATATTAATAAAAACGAATAAAAAAAATTTCGTCGTTTTATGTTGTTTTACGCTTTAAAAACGCATTTTAAAAAGCTAAAAACGTGCTTTTTTTAAAAAATAAGCATTTTCGCTATAAACTTTGGGAAATTTTTAAATAGAAGGAATATTAAAAAAACGAATAAAAAAAAATTCGTCGTTTTTATGCTGTTTTACGCGTTAAAACGGAAAAGCTAAAAACGTGCTGTTTTGCTTAATATTCCCGGGCCATTTTAACCCGTTAAAAACGTTCAAATAGACGAAAATATTAATAAAAACGAATAATAAAAAAATTTTGCCGTTTTTTTTGCTGTTTTACGCTTTAAAAAACCAGTTTAAAAAGCTCAAAACGTGCTGTTTTGAAAAAATAATCATTTTCGCTTTTTTTAGATCGTTGCGTTAAAAAATAGACGCAATATTAAAAAAAAAAGGGAATAAAAAAATTTTGCCGTTTTTTTTGGGGACGCGTTAAAACGCAGATTCCTAAAAACGTGCTGTTTTGCAAATTTAAAGCATTTTAAAGCATTTTAGATCGGGGAAATCGTTCAAAAGAAGCAAATATTAAAAAAAAAACGAATAAAAAAAAATTCGTCTTTTTTATGCTGTTTTACGCTTTAAAAACGAGATTAAAACCCCCCAAAACGTGCTTTTTTTTAAAAATAATCATTTCAAGCTTTTTTAGAGGGAAAATTTGTTCAAATAGACGCAATAAAAAAAAAAACGAATAAAAAAAATTTCGTCTTTTTTTATGTTTTTTTACGCGTTAATACCCCAGTTTTGGCCAAAACGTGCTGTTTTCCCAAAAAAAAAGCATTTTCAAGCATTTTAGATCGTTGAAATCGTTCAAATAAAGCAAATTAAAAAAAACGAATAATAAAAAATTCGTCGTTTTTTGCTGTTTTACGGGGTTAAAACGCAGATTAAACCCTTAAACCACGTCCCTTTTTTTCAAAAAAAAAGCATTTTCAAGCATTTTAGATCGTTGAAATCGTTCAAATGGACGCAATAAAAAATAAAAACGAATAAAAAAAAATTCGTCGTTTTATGCTTTTTACGCGTTAAAACGAAATTAAAGCTCAAAACGTGCTGTTTTGCTAAAATAATCATTTTCAAGCTTTTTTAGATCGTTAAAATCGTTCAAATAGACGCAATATTAATAATAACCGAATAAAAAAAAATTTCGCCTTTTTTATGTTGTTTTCCCGCTTTAAAAACGCAGTTTAAAAAATCAAAACGTGCTTTTTTCCCCCAAAATAAGCTTTTTCCCCTTTTTTTGGGTCTTTTAAAATTGTTCAAAAGGAAGAAATATTAATAAAAACGAATAATAAAAATTCGTTCGTTTTATGCTTTTTTACGCGTTAAAACGCAGATTAAAGCTCAAATCGGCTGTTTTGCTCAATAATCATATTCAAGCATTTTAGATCGTTGAAACCTTTTCAAATAAACGCAATATTAAAAAAAACAAAATAATAAAATGTCGTCTTTTTTTATGCTGTTTTAGGGTAAAAACCCCAGTTTAAAAAAGCTCAAAACGTGCTGTTTTGCTAAAATAAGCTTTTTAAAACTTTTTAAATCTTAAAATTTGTTCAAATAGAACCCAATATTAAAAAAACGAATAAAAAAAATTCGTCTTTTTTATCCCTGTTTTACGCGAAAAACGCGGGGTTAAACCCAAAAACTGCGGGTTTTCCCAAAAAAAGTTTTCAAGCTTTTTAGATCGGGGAAATCGTTCAAAAGCCCAAAATATTAATAAAAACAAAAAAAAAAATTTCCCCGTCTTTTTTTTATGTTGTTTTACGCGTTAAAACGCAGATTAAATCAAAAGGGTGCTGTTTTGCTAAAATAAGCATTTTCAAGCTTTTTTAGACCCCGTTGAAATCGTTCAAATAGAAACTATTAAAAAAAAACAATAATAAAAATCGTCTTTTTTATGTTTTTACGCTTAAAAACGCAGTTTAAAAACTCAAAACGTGCTGTTTTCCCAAAAATAATCATTTTCAAGCTTTTTTAAATCGTTGAAGTCGTTTCAAATAGACGAAAATATTAATAAAAACAAAATAAAAAAAATTTCCGTCGTTTTTATGCTTTTTTTTACGCGTTAAAACGCAGATTAAAGCTCAAAACGTGCTGTTTTCAAAATAAGCATTTTCAAGCATTTTAGATCGTTGAAATCGTTCAAATAGACGCAATATTAATAAAAACGAATAAAAAAATTCGGTCGTGTTTATCCCTTTTTGCGCTAAAACGCAGATTAAAACTCAAAACGTGCTGTTTTGCTAAAATAATCATTTTCAAGCATTTTGATCTTGAAATCGTTCAAAAAAGACGCAATTTAAAAAAAACGAATAATAAAAATTTCGTCGTTTTTATGCTGTTTTACGCGAAAAAAAACCCCAGATTAAAACTCAAAACGTGCTTTTTTTGCTAAAAAAAAGCATTTTCAAGCTTTTGGGGTTTTTGAAATCCAAATAGATGAAATATTAAAAAAAAACAAAAAAAAAAAATTCGTTTTTTTATGCTGTTTTCCTTTAAAACGCAGTTAAAAAACTAAAAACTTGCTTTTTTGCTAAAAAAAATTTTAAAACATTTTAGATCGTTGAAATCTTTTAAAAATAAACAATATTAAAAAAAAGAAAAAAAAAAAATTCGTCTTTTTTTATCCCTGTTTTACGCGTTAAAAACCAGATTAAAGAAAAAACGTGCTTTTTTTGTTTTAAAATAATTTTTAAAACCCATTTTAGATCTTTGAAATCGTTCAAATAGACGCAATTTTAAATAAAAACAAAATAAAAAAAATTTCCCCGTCTTTTTTATGCTGTTTTAGGGTTAAAACGCAAATTAAAAAGCTCAAAACGTGCTGCTTTTAAAATAAGCATTTTAAAGCTTTTTTTAGATCGTTGAAATCTTTTGAAATAAAATTAAAAAACGAATAATAGAAAATTCGTCGTTTTTATGCTGTTTTACGCTTTAAAAGGCAGTTAAAAAAAACGTTGCTGTTTTGTTTTAAAAATAATAATTTTCAAAGCATTTTAGATCTTTGGGAAATCGTTCAAATAGACGCAATATTAAAAAAAACAATAAAAAAATTTTCCCCGTCTTTTTTTTATGCTTTTTTACGCGTTAAAACGCAGTTTTAAAAGCTAAAACGTGCTGTTTTGCTAAAATAAGCATTTTAAAGCTTTTTTAGATCGTTGAAATCGTTCAAATGAAGCAATATTAATAAAAACGAATAAAAAAAAATTCGTCGTTTTTATGCTTTTTTACGGGGTTAAAACGCAAGTTTAAAAATAAAACGTGCTTTTTTTGCTAAAATAATCTTTTTCAAGCTTTTTAGATCGTTGAAATCGTTCAAATAGATGCTTTTAATTAAAACGAAAAAAAAATTTCGTCTTTTTTTATGCTTTTTTACGCGTTAAAACGCAGATTAAAGCTCAAAACGTGCTTTTTTTTGCTAAAATAAGCATTTTCAAGCATTTTAGACCCGTTGAAATCGTTCAAATAGAAGCAATATTAATAAAAACGAATAAAAAAAATTCGTCTTTTTTATGCTTTTTTTACGCGTTAAAACGCAGTTTAAAAAGCTCAAAACTTTTTTTTGCTAAAATAATCATTTTCAAGCATTTTAGATCGTTGAAACCCGTTCAAATAGACGCAATATTAAAAAAAACGAATAATAAAAAAATTTCGTCTTTTTTATGTTTGTTTTACGCTTTAAAAACGCAGTTAAAAAGCTCAAAATGTGCTTTTTTTGCTAAAAATAAGCTTTTTCAAGCATTTTAGATTTTTTAAACCCCGTTCAAATGGACGCAATATTAATAAAAACGAATAATAAAAAATTCGTCGTTTTTTATGCTGTTTTACGGGGTTAAAAACGCAGTTTAAAAACTCAAAACTTGCTGTTTTGCTAAAATAATCTTTTTTAAAAAGCTTTTTTAGATCGTTAAAAGGGGGTTCAAATAGACGCAATATTAATAATAACCGAATAATAAAAATTTTTTGTTTTATGCTGTTTTACGGGGTTAACACGCAGATTAAAGCTCAAAACGTGCTGTTTTGCTAAAATAAGCTTTTTTCAAGCATTTTAGATCGTTGAAATTGTTCAAATAAAAAGAAATAAATAAAAACGAATAAAAAAAAATTCGTCGTTTTATGCTGTTTTTACGGGGTTAAAACGCAGATTAAAGCACAAAACGTGCTGTTTTGCTAAAATAATCATTTTCAAGCTTTTTTAGATCGTTGAAACCCGTTAAAAGGGGGCGCAATTTTTAAAAAAAACGAATAAAAAAAAATTTCGTCGTTTTTATGCTTTTTTTACGCGTTAAAACGCAGTTTAAAAACTCAAAACGTCCCTTTTTTGCTAAAATAATCTTTTTCAAGCATTGTAGATCTTTGGGGAAATCGTTCAAATAGACGCAATTTTTAAAAAAGGGGAATAAAAAAAATTTCGCCCTTTTTTTATGCTTTTTTACGGGGTTAAAACGCAGTTTAAAAACTAAAAACGGCGTTTTGCTAAAATAAAGCATTTTCAAGCATTTTAGATCGTTGAAATCTTTTTAAATAAAAAATAAATAAAAAAAGGGGAATAATAAAAATTCGTCTTTTTTTATGCTGTTTTACGGGGTTAAAACGCAGATTAAAACTCAAAACGTGCTGTTTTCCCAAAAATAATCATATTCAAAGGCATTTTAGATCGTTGAAATCGTTAAAAATGGGGCCGCAATATTAATAAAAACGAATAAAAAAAAATTTCGTCTTTTTTATGCTTTTTTTCCGCTTTAAAAACGCAGTTTAAAAAGCTCAAAACGTTCTTTTTTTTTAAAAATAATCTTTTTCAAAGCATTTTTAGATATTTGGGAA
>NW_027046908.1:0-19327 GCF_025399875.1 Dalotia coriaria | reverse complement strand
TGGTTGATTTCAACGATCTAAAATGCTTGAAAATGCTTATTTTTAGCAAAAACAGCTTACGTTTTGAGAGCTTTATTCTGCGTTTTTAACGCGTAAAAAACGAAAGCGCATAAAAACGACGAAATTTTTTATTATTCGTTTTTTATTAATATTGCGTCTATTTGAGCGATTTCAACGATACAAAATGCTTGAAAATGCTTATTTTAGCAAAACGGCTTTGCGATTTTGAGCTTTAATCTGCGTTTTTAACGCGTAAAACAGCATAAAAATGACGAATTTTATTATTCGTTTTTTTATTAATATTTAGCTATATTTTAAACGATTTCAACGATCTATAATGCTTGAAAATTCTTACTTTAGCAGCAAAACAGCGCGTTTTTGAGCTTTAATCTGCGTTTTTAACGCGTAAAACAGCTTTTATAAAAACGACGAAATTTTTGGTAGTACTGGTTTTTATTAATATTCGCACGTCTGTTGAACGATTTCAGCGATCTAAAATGCTTGAAAATGCTTATTTTTAGCAAAACAGCACGTTTTGAGCTTTTAATCTGCGTTTTAACGCGTAAAACAGCTATAAAAATGACGATTTTTGTTATTCGTTTTTATTAATATTTCTTCTATTTAAACGATTTCAACGTCTAAAATGGCAGAAAATGCTTATTTTAGCAAAACAACACGTTTTGAGCTTTAATCTGCGTTTTAACGCGTAAAACAGCATAAAAGGACGAAATGTTTATTATTCGTTTAGTAATGTTAGCTTCTGTTGAACGATTTCAGCGATCTAAAATGCTTGAAAATGCTTTAGCAAAACAGCACGTTTGAGCTAGCAATCTGCGTTTAACGCGTAAAACAGCATAAAACGACGAAATTTTATTATTCGTTTTTTATTTTATTGCGTCTATTTGATCGTTTCAACGATCACAAAATGTAAAAATGAATTATTTGTAGCAAAACAGCACGTTTTGAGGCTTTTAATCTGCGTTTTAACGCGTAAAACAGCATAAAAACGATGAATTTTTTATTATTCGTTTTTTGTAAATATTGCTTCTATTTGAACGATTTCAACGATCACAAAATGCTTGAAAATGCTTATTTTAGCGAAGCAAGCACGTTTTGAGCTTTAATCTGTGTTTTAACGCGTAAAACAGCATAAAACGACGAAAATTTTATTATTCATTTTTTATTAATATTGCGTCTATTGAACGATTTCAACGATCTAAATGCTTGAAAATGCTTACATTTTTGCAAAACAGCACGTTTTGGGCTTTTGCTTTTGCGTTTTAACGCGTAAAACAGCTTATAAAACGACGAAAATTTTTATTATTCGTTTTTTATTTTTTTATTGCGTCCCTGTTGATCGATTCAACGATCTAAAATGCTTGAAAATGCTTATTTTAGCAAAAGCAGCGCGTTTTGAGGAGCTTTTAATCGCGTTTTAACGCGGCCAAACAGCATAAAACGACGAATTTTTTATTATTCGTTTTTGGTAAACCATTTGCTATTTGAACGTTTCAACGATCTAAAATGCTTGAAAATACTTATTTTAGCAAAACAGCACGTTTGAGCTTTATTCTGGTTTTAACGCGTAAAACAGCATAAAACGACGAAATTTTGGCCATTCGTTTTATTAATATTGCGTCTGTTTTGAACGATTTCAACGAATCACAGAAGTAGCGAAATGCTTATTTTAGCAAAACAGCACGTTTTGAGCTTTAATCTGCGTTTTAACGCGTAAAACAGCATAAAAACGACGAAATTTTATTATTCGTTTTTTATTAATATTGCGTCTATTTGAACGATTTCAACGATCTAAAATGCTTGAAAATGCTTATTTTAGCAAAACAGCACGTTTTGAGCATTATTCTGCGTTTTAACGCGTGAAAACAGCATAAAAACGACGAAATTTTTATTATTCGTTTTTATTAATATTGCGTCTATTTGAACGATTTCAACGATCTAAAATGCTTGAAAATGCTTATTTTAGCAAAACAGCACGTTTTGAGCTTTAATCAGCGTTTTAACGCGTAAAACAGCATAAAAACGACGAAATTTTTATTATTCGTTTTTATTAATATTGCGTCTATTTGAACGATTTCAACGATCTAAAATGCTTGAAAATGCTTATTTTAGCAAAAACAGCACGTTTTGAGCTTTTAATCTGCGTTTTAATGCGTAAAACAGCATAAAACGACGAATTTTTATTATTCGTTTTTATTAATATTGTTTCTATTTGAACGATTTCAACGATCTAAAATGCTTGAAATGATTATTTTAGCAAAACAGCACGTTTTGAGCTTTAATCTGCGTTTTAACGCGTAAAAGCAGCATAGAAACGACGAAATTTTTATTATTCGTTTTTATTAATATTGCGTCTATTTGAACGATTTCAACGATCAAAAATGTTTGAAAATGCTTATTTTAGAAAAAAGACGTTTTGAGTTTAATCTGCGTTTTAACGCAAAAACAGCATAAAACGACGAAATTTTATTATTCGTTTTATTAATATTGCGTCTATTTAACGATTTAACGATCTAAAATGTTTTGAAAATTTATTTTAGCAAAACAGCACTTTTTGAGCTTTATTCGCGTTTTAACGCGAAAAAACAGCATAATAACGACGAAATTTTTTATTCGTTTTTATTTTTTTGCGTCTATTTGAACGATTTCAACGATCTAAAATGTTGAAAATGCTTATTTTAGCAAAACAGCAGTTTTGAGTTTTAATCTGCTTTTTAAACGCGAAAAAACAGCATAAAAAAGGGTTTTTATTATTCGTTTTATTAATATTGCTTCTATTTGAAGATTTCAAGATCAAAATGCTTGAAAATGCTTTTTTTAAAAGAAAAATTTTGGTTTTAACGCTTTTTAAGCAAAAAACAGATAAAAACGTTTTTTATTATTCTTTTTTTTAAAATTTTCCATTTGAAATCAAAAATTTGAAAAGCTTTTTTTTTCCCCCGTTTTATTTTTACGTTTTTAACGCAAAAAATTTTAAAAACCTTTTTTTTTTTTCCCTTTTTTATTTAGGTCATTTAAAAAGATTTCAAACAAAAGTTGAAAATGCTTTTTTTGGAAAAAACAGCAGGATTTAATTCGTTTTCGCAAAAACCATAAAAACGAAAATTTTTAATTTTTTTTAAATTTTTTAAACGATTTGACTAAAATGCTTAAAAGCTTAAGAAAAAACAGATTTTTAATTTTAATCTTTTTTAAGCTTTAGATAAAAACGACAAATTTTTATTTTTTTTTAAAAAAGCCTTTTAAAGTTTAAAACGTTAAAAAGCTTAAAAGCTTTTATTTTAGAAAAAACGTTTTATTTATTCTTTTTAAGGGAAAAAAAACACTAAAAGGAAAATTTTTTTAATTTTTTCAAGGTTTTATTTAACGTTTAACGCAAAAGCTTAAAAGCATTTTAAAAACCCGTTTTAAAATCTCTTTTAAGGGTAAAACGTTTAAAAAAATTTTTAATTCTTTTTTAAAAGTTTTATTTGAAGGGTTTAACGTTAAAAGCTTAAAAAGCATTTTAAAAAACCGTTTTATTTTAATTGCGTTTTAAGGGAAACACAAAAAAAGGAAATTTTTATTTTTTTTTTAAAATTTTTTGGTTTTTTTCGTTTTAACGTTTAAAAGCTTAAAAGCATTTTCAAAAGCATTTTTTTATTTTTATTCTCTTTTAAGGGTAAAACACAAAAAGGAAATTTTTTAAAAACCCGTTTTATTTTATTGCGTTTTTAACCCTAAACGTTTAAAAGCAAATTTTAAAAACCCGTTTTGGTTAATTGCGTTTTAACGTAAAACGAAAAAAAAGGAAATTTTTATTTTGAAATTTGGTTATTTGCGTTTTAACGCTAAAAGCTTAAAAGCATTTTAAAAAAACCGTTTTATTTTTATTCGCTTTTAAGGGGTAAAACACTAAAAGGAAATTTTTTTTACTTTTTATTTTATTGCGTTTTTAACTTTCAAACAAAAAAACGAAAATTTTTATTTTGCAAAAAATTTTGGGCTTTAACGGTTTTAACCAAAAAGCTAAAAGCTTTTTTAACGATTTTTTAGCTTTATTAAGTTTAACGACTAAAAGCGAAAATCTTTTTTTTAAAAAAAAAAGACGTTTATTTTTAATTGTTTTTAAGCTAAAAAGAAAAAAACCACGTTTTATTATTCGTTTTATTAAACCCCCCTTTTAACGATTTAATCTAAAATTTTAAAATGCTTTTTTACAAAAAAACCCGTTTTATTTAATTGCTTTTAAGCAAAACAGAAAAAAGGGGTTTTTTTATTTTCTTTTTTATTAAAGTTTTTAAAAAACGATTTAAATCTTTGAAAATGCTTAATTTCAGCAAAAAACAAGCACGTTTTGAGCTTTCTCTCATCTGCGCTTTAACGCGTGCCGTACAAAACGACGAAATTTTTATTATTCGTTTTTATTTTATTGCGTCTATTTGATCGATTCCAACGATCTAAAAATGTTTCTGAAAATGCTTATTTTAGCAAAACAGCACGTTTTGAGCTTTAATCTGTGTTTTAACGCGTAAAATGTTATAAAACGACGAATTTTTTATTATTCCGTTTTTTATTAATATTGCTTCTATTTGAACGATTCTTTGGCATCGATCTAAAAATGCTTCTGGAAAATGCTTATTTTAAAGCAAAAACAGCACGTTTTGAGCTTTATTCTGCGTTTTAATTCATGTAAACAGCATAAAAAACGACGAAATTTTTACATTCGTTTTATTAATATTGCGTCTATTTGAACGATTTCAACGATCTAAAATGCTTTAAAAATGCTTATTTTAGCAAAACAGCACGTTTTGAGTTTTAATCTGCGTTTTAATCGCGTAAATACATAAAACGACGAATTTTTTATTATCTGTTTTATTAATATTGCTTCTATTTGAAACGATTTCAACGATCTAAAATGCTTCTGAAAATGCTTTCTTATTTTAGCAAAACAGTATCGTTTTGAGTTTTAATCTGCGTTTTAACAAAACAGCATAAAACGACGAAATTTTTATTATTATTCCGTTTTTTACAATATTGCGTCTATTTGAACGATTTCAACGATCCAAAATGCTTCTGAAAAATGCTTATTTTAGCAAAACAGCACGTTTTGAGCTTTATTCTGCGTTTTAACGCGTAAAACAGCATAATAACGACGAAATTTTTATTATTCGTTTTATTTTATTGCGTCTATTTGGAACGATTTCAAACGATCTAAAATTGCTTGAAAATGCTTTATTTTAGCAAAACAGCACGTTTTGAGTTTTAACTGGCGTTTTAACGCGTAAAACATACAAAAACGAATGAATTTTTTATTATTCGTTTTTACATTATTGCTTCTATTTGAACGATTTCAACGATCTAAAATGCTTGAAAAATGCTTATTTTAGCGAAACAGCATCGTTTTTGAGCTTTAATCTGCGTTTTAATCGCGTAAAACAGCATGTAAAAACGACGAAATTTTATTATCTGTTTTTATTAATATTGCGGCCTATTTGAACGGATCTTAAAACTGCTTCTGAAAATGCTTTATTTTAGCAAAACAGCAATGTTTTGAGCCTTTATTCCTGCGTTTCAATCGCAAAAACCGGAAAGCATAAAAACGACTTTAAAATTTTTTATTATTCCTTTTTATTTTTATTGCGTCTATTTGGAACGATTTTCAACGATCTAAAATGCTTGAAAATGCTTATTTTAAAGCAAAACAGCACGTTTTGAGTTTTAATCTGCGTTTTAACGCGTAAAACAGCATAAAACGACGAAATTTTTATTATTCGCTCTTTTATTAATATTGCTTCTATTTGAACGATTTCAACGATCTAAAAATGCTTCTGAAAATGCTTATTTCCAGCAAAACAGCACAGTTTTGAACTTTAATCTGCGTTTTAACGCGTAAAACAGCATAAAAACGACGAAATTTTTATTATCTGTTTTTATTAATATTGCGTCTATTTGAACGGATTTCTAAATCGATTCAAAATGCTTGAAAATGCTTATTTTAGCAAAACAGCACGTTTTGAGCCTTTATTCCTGGCGGTTTTAAATCGCCGTAAAACAGCTTACAATAACGACGAAATTTTTATTTATTCGTTTTTCATTTTATTGCGCCTATTTTGGAACGATTTCAAATCGATCTAAAAATGCTTGAAAATGCTATTTTAGCAAAAAACAGCACGTTTTGAGTTTTAATCTGCGTTTTAACGCGTAAAACAGCATGGTGAAACGACGAATTTTTAATATTCGTTTTTAAAACAGCATAAAAAACGATAAAATTTTATTATTCGTTTTATTAATATTGCGTCTATTTTAACGTGATTTCAACGATCTAAAATGCTTGAAAAATGCTTATTTTGCAAAACAGCATGTTTTGAGCTTTATTCTGCGTTTTAACGCGTAAAACAGCATAAAAACGACGAAATCTTTATTATTCCGTTTTTATTTTATTGCGTCTATTTGAACGATTTCAACGATCTAAAATGCTTGAAAATGCTTATTTTAGCAAAACAGCACGTTTTGAGCCTTTAATCTGCGTTTTAACGCGCAAAACAGCATAAAACACGAAATTTTATTATTCGTTTTTTATTAATATTGCGTCTTATTTGAACGATTTCAACGATCTAAAAATGCTTGAAAATGCTTATTTTAGCAAAACAGCACGTTTTGAGCTTTATTCCCCGCGTTTTAACGCGGTAAAACAGCATGTAAAACGACGAAATTTTTATTATCTTTCGTTTTTATTTTATTGCGTCTATTTGAACGATTTCAACGATCTAAATGCTTGAAAATGCTTATTTTAGCAAACAGCACGTTTTGAGCTTTTAATCTGCGTTTTAACTCGTAAAAACAGCATACAAAAACGTGACGAATTTTATTATTCGTTATTTATTAATATTGTTTCTCGCATTGGAAACGATTTCCAACGATTCAAAATGCTTGAAAATGCTTTATTTTAGCAAAAATGTTACCGTTTTGAGTTTCTAATCTGCGTTTTAACGCGCGTAAACAGCATAAAACCGACGAATTTTATTATTCGTTTTTATTAATACTGCGTCCATTTGAACGATTTCCACGATCTAAAATGCTTGAAAAATGCTATTTTAAAGCAAAACAACACGTTTTGAGTTTTAATCTGCGTTTTAACGCGTAAAACAGCATAAAACGGCGAATTTTTTGCTATTCGTTTTATTAATATTGCTTCTATTTGAACGATTTCAACGATCTAAAAATGCTGGAAAATGCTTATTTTAGCAAAACAGCACGTTTTGAGCTTTATCTGCGTTTTAACGCGCAAAACAAGTATAAAAACGACGAAATTTTTATTATTCGTTTTTATTAATATTGCGTCTATTTGAACGATTTCAACGATCTAAAATGTTGAAAATGTCACTTTAGCAAAACAGCAATGTTTTGAGCTTTTTACCCGCGTTTTAACGCGTAAAACAGCATAAAACACGAAATTTTTATTATTCGTTTTTATTGGTCATTGCGTCTATTTGAACGATTTCAACGATCTAAAAATGCTTGAAAAATGATTATTTTAGCAAAACAGCACGTTTTGAGCTTAATCTGCGTTTTAACGCGTAAAGCAAGTACAGAAAACGACGAAATTTTATTATTCGTTTTTATTAATATTGCGTCTATTTGAACGATTTCAACGATTTAAATGCTTGAAAATGCTTATTTTAGCAAAACAGCACGTTTTGAGTTTTAATCTGCGTTTTAACGCGCAGCATAAAAAACGATGAAATTTTTATTATTCGCTTTTTATTTTATTGCGTCTACTGAACGATTTCCAACGATCTAAAAGCTTGAAAATGCTTATTTTAGCAAAACAGCATCGTTTTGATTAATCTGCGTTTTAACGCGTAAACAGCAATAAAACGACGAATTTTTTTATTATTCGTTTTTATTAATATTGCTTCTATTTGAACGATTTCAACGATCTAAAATGCTTGAAAAATGCTTATTTTTAGCAAAACAGCACGTTTTGAGCTTTATTCCGCGTTTTAACGCGTAAAATGTTAATAAAAACGACGAAATTTTTATTATTCGTTTTTATTAATATTGCGTCTATTTGAACGATTTCAAACGATCTAAAATGCCTTTGAAAAATGCTATTTTAGCAAAACAGCACGTTTTGAGCTTAATCTGCGTTTTAACGCAAAAACAGCATAAAATGACGAATTTTATTATTCCGTTTTATTAATATTGCTTCTATTTAAACGATTTCAATGATCTAAAATGCTTGTAAAAATGTCATTTTAGCAAAACAGCGCGTTTTGAGCTTTAATCTGCGTTTTAACGCGTAAAACAGCATAAAAACGACGAAATTTTTTATTATTCGTTTTATTTTATTGCGTCTATTTGATCGATTCCAACGATCTAAAAATGCTTGAAATGCTTTATTATTTTAGCAAAACAGCACGTTTGAGCTTAAATCTGCGTTTTAACGCGTAAACAGCATAAAACGACGAATTTTTATTATTCGTTTTGCTAATATTGCTTCTATTTGAACGGATTTCAATCGATCTAAAATGCTTGAAAATGCCGCACGAAAGCAAACAGCACGTTTTGAGTTTTATTCTGCGTTTTAACGCGTAAAACAGCATAAAACGACGAAATTTTTATTATTCGTTTTATTAATATTGCGCCTATTTGAACGATTTCAACGATTCAAAAATGCTTGAAAATGCTTATTTTTGTGCAAAACAGCACGTTTGAGCTTTAATCTGCGTTTTGAACGCGTAAACAGCATAAAAACGACGAAATTTCATTATTCGCCTTTTATTAATATCGTCTATTTGAACGATTTCAACGATCTAAAATGTATTTGAAATGCTTTTATTTTAGCAAAACAGCACGTTTTGAGTTTTAATCTGCGTTTTAACGCGTAAACAACAGCATAAAAACGACGAATTTTTTATTATCTGTTTTTATTAATATTGCTTCTATTTGAACGATTTCCACGATCTAAAATGCTTGAAAATGCTTTTATTTTAGCAAACTGCACGTTTGAGCTTTAATCTGCGTTTAACGCGTAAAACAGCATAAAAACGACGAAATTTTTATTATTCGTTTTTATTAATATTGCGTCTATTTCAACGATTTCAACGATCTAAAATGCTGAAAATGCTTATTTTAGCAAAACAGCACGTTTTGAGCTTTTATTCTGCGTTTTAACGCGTAAACAAGTTAAGCAATAACGACGAAATTTTATTATTCGTTTTTATTTTATTGCGTCTAAATGGACGATTTCAACGATCTAAAATGCTTGAAAATGCTTATTTTAGCAAAACAGCACGTTTTGAGCTTTTAATCTGCGTTTAACGCGAAACAGCATAAAACGACGAATTTTTATTATTCGTTTTTATTAATATTGCTTCCTATTTGAACGATTTCAACGATTTAAAATGCTTTGAAAATGCTTTATTTTAGCGAAACAGCACGTTTTGAGTTTAATCTGCGCTTTAACGCGTAAAACAGCATAAAAACGACGAAATTTTATTATCTGCTCTTGTGCCACTATTGCGTCTATTTTAAACGATTTCAACGATCTAAAAATGCTTGAAAATGCTTTATTTTGCAAAACAGCACGTTTTGCTTTATTCTGCGTTTTAACGCGTAAACAGCATTAAACGACGAAATTTTATTACCGCTTTTTATTTTTATTGCGTCTATTTGAACGATTTCAACGATCTAAAATGCTTGAAAATGCTATTTTGTGCGTTGTTAATGTTTTGAGTTTAATCTGCGTTTTACAAAACAGCATAAAACGACGAAATTTTTATTATTCGTTTTTATTAATATTGCATCTATTTGAACGATTTCAACGATCTAAACTTGAAAATGCTTATTTTAGCAAAACAGCACGTTTTGAGCTTTATTCTGCGTTTTAACGCGTAAAATGTTACAAAAACGACGAAATTCTTTTTATTATTCGTTTTTATTTTATTGCGTCTATTTGAACGTGATTTCAAACGATCTAAAATGCTTCTGAAATGCTTATTTTAGCAAAATAAGCACGTTTTGGGCTTTTAATCTGCGTTTTCTTAACTTCGTAAAACAGCATGTAAAAAAACGATTTAAATTTTATTATTCGTTTTTATTAATATTGCTTCTATTTGAACGATCAACGATCTAAAATGCTTGAAAATGCTTTATTTTAGCAAAACAGCACGTTTTTGAGCTTTATTCTGCGTTTTAACGCGCAAAACAGCATAAAAACCATGAAATTTTATTATTCGTTTTTTATTTTATTGCGTCTATTTGAACGTGATTCTAACGATCTAAAATGCTTGAAAATGCTTTATTTTAGCAAAACAGCAATGTTTTGAGCGTTAATTCGCGTTTTAACGCGTAAAACAGCAATAAAACGACGAATTTTATTATTCGTTTTTATTAATATTGTTTCTATTTGAACGATTTCAAACGATCTAAATGCTTAAAAATGCTTATTTTAGCAAAAATGGTGCTAATGTTTTGAGCTTTATTCTGCGTTTAACGCGTAAAACAGCATAAAACCATGAAATTTTTTATTATTCGTTTTAGCCTTTTATTGCGTCTATTTCCAACGATTTCAACGATCTAAAATGCTTGAAAATGCTTATTTTAGCAAAACAGCAATGCTTTGAGCTTTAATCTGCGTTTTAACGCGTAAAATAAAAGCACAAAAAACGCACGAAATATTTATTACCGTTTTTATTAATATTGCGTCTATTTTTGAAACGATTTCAACGATCTAAAATGCCGGAAAACGCTATTTTGTGCTAAAAACAGCAATGTTTTGAGCTTGTTCCGCGTTTTAACGCGCAAAACAGCATAAAAACGACGAAATTTTTATTATTCTTTTTTATTTTCCTTTTATTGCGTCTATTTGAACGATTTCAACGATCTAAAATGCTTGAAAAATGCTTATTTTAGCAAAACAGCACGTTTTGAGCTTTAATCTGCGTTTAACGCGTAAAACAGCATAAAAATGACGAATTTTTATTATTCGTTTTTATTAATATTGCTTCTATTTAAACGATTTCAACGATCTAAAAATGCTTGAAAATGCTTATTTTAGCGAAACAGCACGTTTTGAGCTTTAATCTGCGTTTTAACGCGTAAAACAGCATAAAAAACGACGAAATTTTTATTATTCGTTTTTCTTTATTGCGTCTATTTGATCGATTCCAACGATCTAAAATGCTTGAAAATGCTTATTTTAGCAAAACAGCACGTTTGAGTTTAATCTGCGTTTTAACGCGTAAAACAGCATAAAAACGACGAATTTTTATTATTCGTTTTTTACATTATTGCTTCTATTTGAACGATTTCAACGATCTAAAATGCTTGAAAATGCTTTAATTTTAGCAAAACAGCAGGTTTTGAGCTTTATTCTGCGTTTTAACGCGTAAAACAGCATAAAAACGACGAAATTTTATTATTCGTTTTTATTAATATTGCGTCTATTTGAACGATTTCTAACGGATCTAAAATGCTTGAAAATGCTTATTTTAGCAAAACAGCACGTTTTGAGCTTTATTCTGCGTTTTAACGCGTAAAACAGCATAAAACGACGAAATTTTTTATTATTCGTTTTATTTTTATTGCGTCTTATTTGAACGATTTCAACGATCTAAAATGCTTGAAAATGCTTATTTTAGCAAACAGCAATGTTTTGAGTTTCTTAATCTGCGTTTTAACTCGTAAAACAGCATAAAACGAGGAATTCTTTATTATTCGTTTTTATTAATATTGCTTCGTATTTGAAATCGGGATTTCAACGATCTAAAATGCTTGAAAATGCTTATTTGAAATAAAAAAACAGCACGTTTTGGAGTTTGCGTTTTAGCGCGTAAAATGTTAATAAAAAAAACGGACAAATTTTATTATTCGTTTTTATTAATATTGCGTCTATTTGGAACGATTTCAACGTGATCTAAAATGCTTGAAAATGCTTATTTTAGCAAAACAGCACGTTTTGAGCTTTATTCTGCGTTTTAACGCGTAAAACAGCATAAAAAAACGACGAAATTTTTTATTATTCGTTTTTATTAATATTGCGTCTATTCTGAGCGATTTCCAACGATCTAAAATGCTTGAAAATGCGCTTATTTGAAGCAAAACAGCACGTTTTGAGCTTTAATCTGCGTTTTAACGCGTAAAACAGCATAAAATGACGAATTTTTTATTATTCGTTTTACATTATTGCTTCTATTTAAACGATTTCAACGATCTATACGCTTGAAAATGCTTATTTTAGCAAAACAGCACGTTTTGAGCTTTAATCTGCGTTTTAACGCGTAAAAACAGCATAAAAACGACGGAAATTTTTATTATTCGTTTTTATTAATATTGCGTCTATTTGAACGATTTCAACGATCTAAAAATGCTTGAAATGCTTATTTTAGCAAAACAGCAATGTTTTGAGCTTTAACGTGCTTCTTTAACGCATAAACAGCATAAAAACGACACGAATTTTTTTATTATTCGTTTTTTATTAATATTGCTTCTATTTGAACGATTTCCAACGATCTAAAAATGTTTGAAAATGTTTATTTTAGCAAAACATAATGCTTTGAACTTTTAATCTGCGTTTTAACGAGTAAACAGCATGTAAAAACGACAAATTTTTATTATTCGTTTTTATTAATATTGCGTCTATTTGAGCGATTTCAACGATCTAAAATGCTTGAAAATGCTTTATTTTGTGCTAAAACAGCACGTTTGAGTTTTAACTGCGCTTTAACGCGTAAAACAGCATAAAAACGACGAATTTTTATTATCTGTTTTATTAATATTGCTTCTTTGAACGATTTCCTCAACGGATCTAAAATGCTTGAAAATGCTGGCCGAAAAGCAAAACAGCACGTTTTGAACTTAATCTGCGTTTAACGCGTAAAACAACAGCATAAAAACGACGAAATTTTTATTATTCGTTTTATTAATATTGCGTCTATTTAAACGATTTCACCGGGATCTTAAAAATGCTTTGAAAAATGCTTATTTTAGCAAAAACAGCACGTTTTGAGCTTTTAACGCGTTTTAACGCGTAAACAGCAAAAACGACGAATTTTTATTATTCGTTTTTTATTAATATTGCTTCTATTTGAACGATTTCAACGATCTAAAATGCATGAAAATGCTTATTTTAGCAAATCAGCACGTTTTGAACTTTAATCTGCGTTTTAAAAGCGTAAAACAGCATAAAATCGACGAAATTTTTTATTATCTGTTTTTATTAATATTGCGCCCATTTCAAACGATTTAAATCGATCTAAAATGCTTGAAAATTTTATTTTAGCAAAACAGCACGTTTTTGAGCTTTAATCCGCGTTTTAACGCGCAAAACAGCATAAAACGACGAATTTTTTATTATTTGTTTTTATTAATATTGCTTCTATTTGAACGATTTTCAACGATCTAAAAATGCTTTTGAAAATGCTTATTTTAGCAAAACAGCACGTTTTGAGCTTTAATCTGGGTTTTAACGCGTGTAAAACAAAGCATAAAACGACGAATTTTTATTATTCGTTTTATTAATATTGCGTCTATTTTTCTGAACGATTTCTTAACGATCTAAAATGCTTGAAAATGCTTATTTTAGCAAAACAGCACGTTTTGAGTTTTAATCTGCGTTTAACGCGTAAAACAGCATAAAAACGACGAATTTTTATTAATCGTTTTACAATATTGCTTCATTTTGAACGATTTCAACGATCTAAAATGCTTTGAAAATGCTGGTTTTAGCAAAACAGCACGTTTTGAGTTTTATTCTGCGTTTTAACGCGTAAAACAGCATAAAAACGACGAAATTCTTTTTATTATTCGTTTTTTATTAATATTGCGTCTATTTGGAACGTGATTTCAACGATCTAAAAATGCTTTGAAAACGCTTATTTTGTGCGCAAAACAGTTAATGTTTTGAGTTTTAATCAGCGTTTTAACGCGTAAAACAGCATAAAAACGACGAAATTTTTATTATTCGTTTTATTACTGCGTCTATTTGAACGTATTTCAACGATTCAAAATGCTTGAAAATGCTTATTTTAAAACAGCATGTTTTGAGCTTAACCAGCGTTTTAACGCGTAAACAGCATAAAACGACGAAATTTTTATTATTCGTTTTTATTAATATTGCGTCTTATTTGAACGATTTCAACGATCTAAAATGCTTGAAAATGCTTATTTTAAAGCGCAAAAACAGCACATTTTGAGCTTTTAATCTACGTTTTAATGCGTAAAACAGCATAAAAACGACGAATTTTTTATTATTCGTTTTTTATTAATATTGCTTCTCTATTTGAAACGTGATTAACGATCTAAAAAATGCTTGAAAATGATTATTTTAGCAAACAGCACGTTTTGAGCTTTAATCGCGTTTTAACGCGTAAAAATAATCGGCAGAAACGACGAAATTCTTTTATTATTCGTTTTTGATTAATATTGCGTCTATTTGAACGATTTCAACGATTTAAAAAAATGCTTTTTGAAATGTTTATTTTAGCAAAACAGCACGTTTTGAGCTTTAATCAGCGTTTTAACGCGTAAAACAACAGCATAAAAAACGACGAATTTTTTGCCATTCGTTTTTATTAATATTGCTTCTATTTGAACGATTTCAACGATCTAAAATGCTTGAAAATGCTTATTTTAGCAAAACAGCACGTGTTTGAGTTTTAATCTGCGTTTTAAATTGCAAAACAGCATAAAAACGACGAATTTTTATTATTCGTTTTTGCCATTATTGCTTCTATTGCCCGATTTCAACGATCTAAAATGCTTGGAAATGTTTATTTTAGCAAAACAGCACGTTTTGAGCTTTAATCTGCGTTTAACGCGTAAAACAGCATAAAACGACGAATTTTTATTATCGTTTTTATTAATATTGCGTCTATTTGAACGATTTCAATCGATCTAAAATGTCAGTAAATGCTTTTATTTTAGCAAAACAACACGTTTTGAGCTTTAATCTGCGTTTTAACGCGTAAAAACAGCATAAAACGACGAATTTTTATTATTCGTTTTTATTAATATTGCGCCTATTTCCGGAAATCGATTTCAACGATCTTAAAATGCTTGAAAATGCTTTATTTTAAAGCAAAAACAGCACGTTTTGAGTTTTAATCTGCGTTTTAATCGCGAAACAGCATAAAAACGACGAAATTTTTATTATTCGTTTTTTATTAATATTGCGTCTATTTGAACGATTTCAACGATCTAAAATGCTTGAAAATGCTTTATTTTAGCAAAACAGCACGTTTTGTGCTTTAATCTGCGTTTTAACGCGTAAAACAGCATAAAAAACGACGAATTTTATTATTCGTTTTTATTAATATTGCGTCTATTTGAACGATTTCAACGATCTAAAATGCTTGAAAAATGCTTATTTTACAAAAACAGCATCGTTTTGAGTTTATTCTGCGTTTTAACGCGTAAACAGCATAATAACGTGACGAAATTTTTTATTATTCGTTTTTATTTTATTGCGTCTATTTGAACGATTTCCAACGATCTGGGGAAAATGCTTGAAATGTTATTTTAGCAAAACAGCACGTTTTGAGTTTGCGTTTTAACGCGTAAAACAGCATAAAACGACGAATTTTTATTATCTTCACTTTTATTAATATTGCTTCTATTTGAACGATTTCAACGGGATCTAAAATGCTTGAAAATGCTTATTTTAGCGAAACAGCACGTTTTGAGCCTTAATCTGCGTTTAACGCGTAAACAGCATAAAACGACGAAATTTTATTATCTGTTTTTATTATTATTGCGTCTATTTGAACGATTTCGATCTAAAATGCTTGAAAATGCTTATTTTGCAAAACAGCACGTTTTGGGCTTTATTCCGCGTTTTAACGCGTGAAACAGAATAAAACGACGAAATTTTTATTATTGCTTTTTATTTTATTGTGTCTATTTCCTGAACGATTTCCTAACGATCTAAAAATGCTTGAAAATGCTTATTTTAGCAAAAACAGCACGTTTTGAGCTTTAATCTGCGTTTTAACGCGTAAAACAGCATAAAACGTGACGAAATTTTTATTATTCGTTTTATTAATATTATGTCTATTTGAACGATTTCCCAACGATCTAAAATGCTTGAAAATGCTTATTTTACAAAACAAAGCACGTTTTGAGCTTTATTCTGCGTTTTAACGCGAAAACGTTAAACGACGAAATTTTTTACATATTCGTTTTTATTTTTATTGCGTCTTATTTGAACGATTTCTAACGGATCTAAAATGCTTGAAAATGCTTTTATTTTAGCAAAACAGCACGTTTTGAGCTTTAATCTGCGTTTCAACTTCGTAAACAGCACATAAAACGACGAATTTTTATTATTCGTTTTTTATTAATATTGCTTCTATTTGAACGATTTCAACGATCTAAAATGCCGAAAAATGCTTATTTTAGCAAAACAGCACGTTTTGAGCTTTATTCTGCGTTTTAACGCGCAAAACAGCATAAAACGACGAAATTTTATTATTCGTTTTACATTATTGCGTCTATTTGAGCGATTTCCCAACGATCTAAAAATGCTTTGTAAAATGCGCTTATTTAGCAAAACAGCACGTTTTGAGCTTTAATCTGCGTTTTAACGCGTAAAACAGCATAAAATGACGAATTTTTTATTATTCGCTTCTTTATTAATATTGCTTCTCGCATTTTAAAACGATTTCCCAACGATCTATAATGCTTGAAAATGCTTATTTTAGCAAAACAGCACGTTTTGAGCTTTAATCTGCGTTTAACGGGCGTAAAAACAGCATAAAACGACGAAATTTTTATTATTCGTTTTTATTAATATTGCGTCTATTTGAACGATTTCAACGATTCAAAAATGCTTGAAAATGCTTTATTTTAGCAAACAGCAATGTTTTGAGTTTTAATCTGCGTTTTAACGCGCGTAAAACAGCATAAAATGACGATTTATTATTCGTTTTTATTAATATTTCTTCTATTTAAAACGGGATTTCAACGATCTAAAATGCTTGAAAATGCTTATTTTAGCAAAACAACACGTTTTGAGCTTTAATCTGCGTTTTAACGCGTAAAACAGCATAAAAAGGACGAAATGTTTACATATTCGCTTTTTTAGCAATATTGCTTCTATTTCTGAACGATTTCAACGATCTAAAATGCTTGAAATGCTTATTTTAGCAAAACAGCACGTTTTGAGCCTTAATCTGCTTTAACGCGTAAAACAGCATAAAAACGACGAAATCTTTTTATTATTCGTTTTTATTTTATTGTGTCTATTTGATCGTTTCCAACGATCTAAAAATGCTTGAAAATGATTATTTTAGCAAAACAGCAATGCTCTTTTGAGCTTTAATCTGCGTTTAACGCGCGTTACATAAAACGACGAATTTTTATTATTCGTTTTTATTAATATTGCTTCTATTTGCCCGATTTCAACGATCTAAAATGCTTGAAAATGCTTATTTTAGCGAAAACAGCACGTTTTGAGCTTTAATCTGTGTTTTAACGCGCGTAAAACAGCATAAAACGACGAAATTTTATTATTCGTTTTATTAATATTGCGTCTATTTGAACGATTTCAACGATCTAAAATGCTTGAAAATGCTTATTATTTTTGCAAAACAGCACGTTTTGGGTTTTATTTTGCGTTTTAACGCGTAAAACAGCATAAAAACGACGAAATTTTTATTATTCGTTTTTATTTTATTAGTGTCATTTGATCGATTCCAACGATTCAAAATGCTTTGAAAATGCTTATTTTAGCAAAACAGCACGTTTTTGAGCTTTAATCTGCGTTTAACGCAAAACAGCATAAAACGACGAATTTTTATTAATTCGTTTTTATTAATATTGCTTCTATTTCAACGATTTCAACGATCTAAAATGTTTGAAAATGCTTATTTTGTAGCAAAACAGCACGTTTCGGAGCTTTATTCCGGTTTTAAACGCGTAAAAATGTTAGCAAAACGACGAAATTTTTATTATTCGTTTTTATTAATATTGCGTCTATTTTGAACGATTTCAACGATCTAAAATGCTTGAAAATGCTTATTTTAGCAAAACAGCACGTTTTGAGCTTTAATCTGCGTTTTAACGCGTAAACAGCATAAAAAACGACGAAATTTTTATTATTCGTTTTTACATTATTGCGTCTATTTGAACGTGATTTCAACGATCTAAAATGCCGCTTGAAAATGCTTATTTTAGCAAAACAGCACGTTTTGAGCTTTGGTAATCTGCATTTTAACGCGTAAAACAGCATAAAAACGACGAATTTCTTTTATTATTCGTTTTTATTAATATTGCGTCTATTTGAACGATTTCAACGATCTAAAATGCGTTTGAAAATGCTTATCTAGCAAAACAGCACGTTTTTGAGCTTTTATTCCCGCGGTTTTAACGCGTAAACAGCATAATAACGACGAAATTTTATTATTCGTTTTTATTTTATTGCGTCTATTTTGAAACGATTTCAACGATCTAAAATGCTGAAAAATGCTTATTTTGTTAAACAGCACGTTTTGAGCTTTAATCTGCGTTTTAACGCGTAAACAGGCATAAAAAACGTGACGAATTTTTATTATTCGTTTTATTAATATTGCTTCTATTTGAAATCGATTTCAACGATCTAAAATGCTTGAAAAATGCTTATTTTAGCGAAACAGTTATCGTTTTGAGTTTTACCCGCTTTAACGCGTAAAACAGCATAAAAACGACGAAATTCTTTATTATTCGTTTTTATTATTGCGTCTATTTGAACGATTTCAACGGATTCAAAATGTGCTTGAAAATGCTTATTTTGCAAAACAGCACGTTTTGGGTTTTATTCCCGTTTTAACGCGTAAAAATACATAAAAAACGACGAAATTTTTATATTCGTTTTTATTTCGGCTGCGTCTATTTGAACGATTTCAACGGATCTAAAATGCTTGAAAAATGCTTATTTGAAGCAAAACAGCACGTTTTGAGCTTCTAATCTCGCGTTTTAACGCGCAAAACAGTACAAAAACGACGAAATTTTTATTACCCGTTTTTATTAATATTGTCTATTTGAACGATTTTAACGATCTAAAATGCTTGAAAAATGTTTTTATTTTAGCAAAACAGCACGTTTTGAGCCATCTCCCGCGTTTTAACGCGTAAACAGCATAAAAACGACGAAATTTTTATTATTCGTTTTTATTTTTATTGCGTCTATTTGAACGATTTCAACGATCTAAAATGCTTGAAAATGCTTATTTTAGCAAAACAGCAGTGTTTTGAGCTTTAATCTGCGTTTTAACTGTAAAACAGCATAAAACGACGAATTTTTATTATTCGTTTTATTAATATTGCTTCTATTTGAACGATTTCCCAA
>NW_027046907.1:2500-19334 GCF_025399875.1 Dalotia coriaria | reverse complement strand
AAAAAGGGGGAAAAAAAATTTTTTTCAAAGTTTTTTTTTTTCCCAAAAGGGGTTGCTGCGTTTGCAAAAATAAGCATTTTCAAGCTTTTTTGATCGTTAAAACGTTCAAATGGGCCAATAAAAAAAACAATAAAAAAAAAAATTCTCGTTTTATGTGTTTTCGAAAACCGATTAAAGCCAAAAGTGCTGTTTTCAAAATAAGCTTTTTTCCGCTTTTTAGATCGTTGAAATTGTTAAATAAAGTAATATTAATAAAAAAAATTAAAAATTTGTCTTTTATGTTGTTTTACGCTTTAAAAACGCAGATTAAAGCTAAAAAAGGCGTTTTTTTTAAAAATAAGCATTTTCAAGCTTTTAGATCGTTGAAATCTTCAAAAAAAGGCAATAAAAATAAAAACGAATAATAAAAATTCGTCTTTTTTAGGCTTTTTTACGCTTTAAAAACGCAGTTTTAAAAGCTCAAAGTTTTTTTGCAAAAATCTTTTTAAAGCATTTTGTGTTAAAAGGGAAATGAAGAATTTTAAAAAAACGAATAATAAAAATTCGTCGTTTTATGCTGTTTTACGCGTTAAAACGCAGATTAAAGCTCAAACTCGTTTTTAAAATAAGCTTTTTCGCTTTTTAGATCGTTGAAATCGTTCAAATAGACGCAAAAAAAAATATAAAACGAATAATAAAAATTTTGCGTTTTATGCTTTTTACGCGAAAACGCGAATAAAGCTCAAAACGTGCTGTTTTGAAAAAAATAAGCATTTTCAAGCATTTTAAATCTTTAAAATCGTTCAAATAGCCCAATATTAATAAAACGAATAATAAAAATTCGTCGTTTTTTGCTTTTTAGGTTAAAACGCGGGATTAAAGCTCAAAACGTGCTGTTTTGCTAAAAAAAGTTTTTCGCATTTTAGATTGTTGAAACGTTCAAATAAAAGCAATAAATAAAACGAATAATAAAAAATCGTGTTTTTATGTGTTTTACGCGTTAAAACGCAGTTTAAAAATAAAACGTGCTGTTTTGCTAAAATAAGCTTTTTCAACATTTTAGATCGTTGAAATCGTTTAAATAAACAATATTAAAAAAAAAACGAATAAAAAAATCTTTTTTTATGTGTTTTACGCGTTAAAACGCGGATTAAAGCTAAAAACGGCTTTTTTGCTAAAATAAGCATTTTCAAGCTTTTTAGTTTTGGAAATCGTTCAAATAGCCCAATATTAAAAAAAACGAATAAAAAAAATTTTGTCTTTTTTATGGTTTTACGCTTTAAAAACGCAAAATAAAGCTAAAAACGTCTGTTTTGCTTAAGCTTTTTCCATTTTAGATCGTTGAAACCCCGTTCAAATGGAAGCAATATTAATAAAAACGAATAAAAAAAAATTTCGTCGTTTTTGCTTTTTTACGCGTTAAAACGCAGATTAAACCAAAACGTGCTTTTTTCTAAAATAACTTTTCGAGCATTTTAACGTTGAAATCGTTCAAATAGACGCAAATTAAAAAAAAAACGAATAATAAAAATTCGTCTTTTTTTATGTGTTTTACGCGTTAAAACGCAGTTTAAAAACTCAAAAGGCTTTTTTGCTAAAATGCATTTTCAAGCATTTTGATCGTTGAAACTTTTAAATAGAAGCAATATTAAAAAAAACGAATAAAAAAAAATTCCCCTTTTATGCTTTTTTACGCGTTAAAACGCAGTTTAAAAAGCTCAAAACGTGCTGTTTTCTAAAAATAATATTTCGAGCATTTTAGATCTTTGGGAAATCGTTAAATAGACGCAATATTAAAAAAAAACGAATAAAAAAAAATTTCGCCGTTTTTTATGCTGTTTTACGCGTTAAAAACGCAGTTTTAAAAGCTAAAAAGGGCTGTTTTGCAAAAATAAGCATTTTAAAAAGCATTTTAGATCGGGGAAATTTTTTTAAAATAGAAGCAATATTAAAAAAAAACGAATAAAAAAAAAATTGCCTTTTTTTATGCTGTTTTACGCGTTAAACGCAGAATTAAACCCGGGGAAAACGGAGCTTTTTTTAAAAATAAGCTTTTTTAAAAGGCATTTTAGATCCGGAAACTTTAAAATAGAAGCAATATTAATAAAACGAATAAAAAAAAAACTTCGTCGTTTTTTGGCTTTTTTACGCTTTAAAAAAGCAGTTTAAAAGCTCAAAAATTGCTTTTTTGCTAAAATAATCTTTTTCCCAAGCTTTTTGGGATCGTTGAAATCGTTCAAATAGAAGCTTGGCAAAAAAACGAATAAAAAAAAATTTGTCTTTTTTATGCTTTTTTCGCTTTAAAAACGCAGTTTAAAAGTTAAAACGTGTGAACTAAAATAAGATTTTCAAGAAGATCGGGGAAAATTTCAAATAAAAAACAAATTAAAAAAAAATCGAATAAAAAAAAAATTCGTCGTTTTATGCTTTTTTACCTTTTTAAAAAACCAGATTAAAGCTCAAAACGTGCTGTTTTGTTTAAAATAAGCATTTTCAAGCATTTTAGATCGTTGAAACCGTTCAAATAAAAACAAAAATTAAAAAAAACGAATAAAAAAAAATTCGTCGTTTTATGCTTTTTTACGCGCTTAAAACGAATTAAAACCCCCAAAAGCTGTTTTGCAAAAATTAAGCATTTTCAAGCATTTTGGGATCGTTGAAATCGTTGAATAGAAGCAATATTAAAAAAAAACGAATAAAAATTCGTCTTTTTTATGCTGTTTTAGGGTTAAAAACCCAGTTTAAAAAGCTCAAAACGTGCTGTTTTGCAAAAAAAGGCATTTTCCTTTTTTAGATCTTTGGGAAACCGTTCAAATAGACGCAAAAAAAAAATATAAAACGAATAATAAAAATTTGGTCTTTTTTATGTTTTTTTTAGGGTTAAAACCCCAGAATAAAGCTAAAAAACGTGCTGTTTTTAAAAAAAAGCTTTTTCCCAAGCATTTAGATCGTTAAAACCTTTTCAAATAGAGGGCAAATTAATAAAAACGAATAAAAAAAAATTCGTCTTTTTTAAAAGCTTTTACGCGTTAAAACGCAGATTAAAGCTCAAACTGCTGTTTTGCTAAAATAAGCATTTTCAAGCTTTTTTAACGTTGAAATCGTTTAAATAGAAGCAATATTAAAAAAAAACGAATAAAAAAAATTTTTTTGCTGTTTTACGCGTTAAAACGCAGATTAAAGTTAAAACGTGCTGTTTTGCAAAAAGCATTTTCAAGCATTTTAGATCGTTGAAATCGTTCAAATAGACGCAATATTAAAAAAAAACGAATAAAAAAAATTTTTGTCGTTTTTATGCTGTTTTACGCTTTAAAAAACGCAAAATTTCTCAAAACGTGCTGTTTTGCTAAAATAAGCTTTTTTCAAGCATTTTAGATCGTTAAAACCGTTAAATGGAAGCAATATTAAAAAAAAACGAAAAAAAAAATTCGTTTTTTATGCTTTTTTCGCGTTAAAACGCAGTTTAAAAAGCTAAAAAAGGGCTGTTTTCCCAAAAAAAACATTTTAAGCATTTTAGATCGTTGAAATCGTTCAAATGAAGCAATTTTTAAAAAAAAAACGAATAAAAAAAACTTCGTCTTTTTTATGCTGTTTTACGCTTTAAAAACGCAGAAAAGCTAAAAATGTGCTTTTTTTGCTAAAATAATCTTTTTTCAAGCATTTTAGATCGTTGAAATCGTTCAAATAGAAGAATATTAAAAAAAAAACGAATAAAAAAAATCGCCGTTTTTAGTTGTTTCCGCTTTAAAAACGCAGTTTAAAAACTAAAAACGTGCTGTTTTGCTAAAATAAGCTTTTTCCCCATTTTAAAATCGTTGAAACGCCAAATAAAAAAAAAATTTTAATAAAAATCGAAAAATAAAAATTCGTCTTTTTTATGCTGTTTTGCGTTAAAACGCAGATTAAAACTAAAAACGTGGGTTTTGCTAAAATAAGCATTTTCAAGCATTTTAGATCGTTAAAAATCGTTCAAATAGAAGTTTAAATTTTAAAAAAAAAGGGAATAAAAAAAAATTCTCCTTTTTTATGTTGTTTTACGCGTTAAAACGCGGGTTTAAAAACTAAAAACGTGTTTTTGCTAAAATAAGCTTTTTTCAAGCTTTTTAGATCGTTGAAACCCGTTCAAATAGACGCAATATTAAAAAAAACGAATAATAAAAATTTTGCCGTTTTTATGTTTTTTTAACGCGTTAAAACGCAGATTAAAGCTCAAAACGTGCTGTTTTCCCAAAATAAGATTTTAAAGCATTTTAGATTTTTGAACCGTTCAAATAGAAGCAATATTAAAAAAAAAGAATAATAAAAATTCCCTTTTTTTATGCTGTTTTACGCGAAAAAAAGGGAGATTAAAGCTAAAAACGTGCTGTTTTGCTAAAATAAGCATTTTCCCCTTTTTGATCGTAGAAATCGTTCAAATAGACCCCAAAAAAAATAAAAAAACGAAAAATTTAAATTTTTCGTTTTATGTTTTTTTACGCGTTAAAACGCAAAATAAAGCTCAAAACTTGCTGTTTTCCCAAAAATAAGCATTTTCAAGCATTTTAGATCGTTAAAACCGTTCAAATAGACCAATGTTAAAAAAAACAAATAATAAAAAAAATTGTCTTTTTTATGCTTTTTTTAGGGTTAAAAACGAGTTTAAAAGCTCAAAACGTGCTGTTTTGCAAATAAGCATTTTAAAGCTTTTTAGATCGTTGAAATCGTTCAAATAGAAACAATAATGTAAAAACGAATAATAAAACTTCGTCGTTTTTATGATGTTTTACGCGTTAAAACGCAGATTAAAGCTCAAAATGTGCTGTTTGCTAAAATAATAATCATTTTTCAAGCATTTTAGATCGTTGAAATCGTTCAAATAGACGCAATATTGTAAAACGAATAATAAAAATTCGTCGTTTTTATGCTGTTTACGTTAAAACGCAGATTAAAGCTCAAAACGTGCTGTTTTTGCTAAAATAAAAGCATTTTCCAAGCATTTTAGATCGTTGAAATCGTTCAAATAGACATAAAATAAAAAACGAATAACGGCAAAATTTTGTCGTTTTTTATGCTGTTTTACGCGTTAAAACGCGAATAAAGCTCAAAACGTGCTGTTTTGCTAAAATATAAGCATTTTCAAGCATTTTAGATCGTTGCGGAAATCGTTCAAATAGACGCAATATTAATAAAAACGAATAATAAAAACTTCGTCGTTTTATGTTTGTTTTACGCGTTAAACGCAGATTAAAGCTCAAAACGTGCTATTTTTGCTAAAATAAACATTTTCAAGCATTTTTTAGATCGTTGAAATCGTTCAAATAGACGCAATATTAATAAAAAACGAATAATAAAAATTTCGTCGTTTTTGTAACGTTTTGCGCGTTAAAACGCAGATTAAAGCTCAAAACGTGCTGTTTTGCTTTAAAATAAGCATTTTCGGCATTTTAGATCGTTGAAATCGTTTCAAATAGACGCAATAAAATAAAACGAATAATAAAAATGTTGTCGTTTTATGCTGTTTTACGCGTTAAAACGCAGAATAAAGCTCAAAGCGATACTGTTTTGCTAAAATAAGCGCATTTTCAAGCATTTTTAGATCGTTGAAATCGTTCAAATAGACGCAATAGTAATAAAAACGAATAATAAAAACTTCGTCGTTTTTATGCTGTTTTACACGTTAAAACGCAGATTAAAGCTCAAAACGTGCTGTTGTTTTTGCTAAAATAAGCATTTTCAAGCATTTTAGATCGTTGAAATCGTTCAAATAGACGCAATAAAAATAAAAAACGAATAATAAAAATTTTGTCGTTTTTATGCTGTTTACGCGTTAAAACGCAGAATAAGGCTCAAAACATTAACTGTTTTGCTAAAATATAAGCATTTTCAAGCATTTTTAGATCGTTGAAATCGTTCTGGAAATAGACGCAATATTAATAAAAGCAGATAATAAAAACTTCGTCGTTTTATGTTTGTTTTGCCGTTAAAACGCAGATTAAAGCTCAAAACGTTAACTATTTTGCTAAAATAAACATTTTCAAGCATTTTAGATCGTTGAAATCGTTCAAATAGACGCAATATTAATAAAAAACGAATAATAAAAATTTCGTCGTTTTTAGCCCGTTTTACGCGTTAAAACGCAGTTAAAGCTTTCAAAACGTGCTTTGTTTTGCTAAAAAAAGCATTTTTCAAGCATTTTAGATTTATTTGAAATCGTTCAAATAGAAGCAATATTAATAAAAACGAATAATAAAAATTCGTCGTTTTTATGCTGTTTTTTTTTACGCGTTAAACGCAGATTAAAAGCTCAAAACGTGCTGTTTTGCTAAAATAAGCATTTTCAAGCATTTTAGATCGTTGAAATCGTTTAAATAGAAGCAATATTAATAAAAACGAATAATAAAAATTCGTCATTTTTATGCTGTTTTACGCGTTAAAACGCAGATTAAAGCTCAAAACGTGCTGTTTTGCTTAAATAAGCATTTTCAAGCATTTTAGATCGTTGAAATCACGTTCAAATAGACATAATATTAATAAAACGAATAATAAAAATTTTGTCGTTTTTTTATGCTGTTTTGCAAACGCAGAATAAAGCTCAAAACGTGCTGTTTTTGCTAAAATAAATTTTTCAAGCATTTTAGATCGTTGAAATCGTTCAAATGAGCAATATTAATAAAAACGAATAATAAAAAAATTCGTCGTTTTTATGCTGTTTTACGCGTTAAAACGCAGATTAAAAACTCAAAACGTGCTGTTTTGCTAAAACCGACATTTTTCAAGCATTTTGAATCGTTGGAAATCGTTCAAATGAAGCAATATTATTAAAAATCGAATAATAAAAATTCGTCGTTTTATGCTGTTTTGCGCGTTAAACGCAGATTAAAGCAAACGTGCTGTTTTGCTAAAATAAGCATTTTCAAACATTTTAGATCGTTGAAATCGTTCAAATAGAAGCAATATTAATAAAAACGAATAATAAAAATTCGTCGTTTTATGCTGTTTTACGCGTTAAAACGCAGAAAAAAACCCAAAACGTGATGTTTTGCTAAATAGCATTTTCAAGCATTTAGATCGTTGAAATCGTTCAAATAAAGCATTTAATAAAAACGAATAAAAAAACGTCTTTTTTTATGCTGTTTTACGCGTTAAAACGCAGATTAAACTCTATGCTGTTTTACTAAAATAAACATTTTCAAGCATTTTAGATCGTTGAAATCGTTCAAATAGACGCAATTTTTAAAAAAAACGAATAAAAAAAA
This sequence comes from Dalotia coriaria, assembly GCF_025399875.1. Taxonomy (NCBI): domain Eukaryota; kingdom Metazoa; phylum Arthropoda; class Insecta; order Coleoptera; family Staphylinidae; genus Dalotia; species Dalotia coriaria. The sequence goes on along the minus strand of NW_027046907.1, from coordinate 12,120 downwards.
TTTCGTCTTTTTTTATGCTTTTTAGGGAAAACGCATAAAAAGCTAAAAACGTGCTGTTTTGCAAAAAAAGCTTTTTCAAGCTTTTTTAGATTTTAAAATCGTTCAAATAGAAAAATTTTTTTAAAAAAAAACGAATAAAAAAAAAATTCTCTTTTTTTATGCTGTTTTACGCGTTAAAACGCAGTTTAAAAAACTAAAAAACGTGCTGTTTTGTAAAATAAGCATTTTAAGCTTTTTTAGATCGTTGAAATCTTTTTAAAAAAAACAATATTAAAAAAAACGAATAAAAAAAATTCGTCATTTTATGCTGTTTTCGCTTTAAAAACGCAGTTTAAAAACTCAAAACGTGCTTTTTTTGCTTAAATAAGCATTTTCAAGCATTTTAGATCGTTGAAATCATTCAAATAGCCCAATATTAAAAAAAACGAATAAAAAATTTTTTGCTTTTTTATGCTGACGCTTTAAAAACGCAGAATAAAATAAAACGTGCTTTTTGTAAAAAAAACTTTTTTCAAGCATTTTAGATCGTTGAAATCTTTCCCAAAGGGAAACAATATTAAAAAAAACGAATAAAAAAAAAATTCGTCATTTTATGCTGTTTTACGTTAAAAACGCAGTTTAAAAAGCTCAAAACGTGCTGTTTTGCTAAAATAACATTTTCAAGCATTTTAGATCGTTGAAATCGTTCAAATAGACGCAATATAAATAAAAACGAATAATAAAATTTGTCGTTTTTATGCTGTTTTCCCGCGTTAAAACGCAAAATTTAAAGCTCAAAACGTGCTGTTTTGCTCAAATAAGCATTTTCAAGCTTTTTTAGATCGTTGAAATCGTTCAAATAGACCAATATTAATAAAAACGAATAATAAAAAACTTCGTCGTTTTTTATGTTGTTTTACGCGTTAAAACGCAGATTAAAGCTCAAAACGTGCTATTTTGCTAAAATAAACATTTCAAGCATTTTAGATCGTTGAAATCGTTCAAATAGACGCAATTTTAATAAAAACGAATAATAAAAATTTCGTCGTTTTTATGCTGTTTTACGCGTTAAAACGCATTTTAAAAACTCAAAACGTGCTGTTTTGCTAAAAAAGCATTTTCAAGCATTTTAGTTTGTTGAAATCGTTCAAATAGAAGCAATATTAAAAAAAACGAATAATAAAAAATTCGTCGTTTTATGCTGTTTTACGCGTTAAAACGCAGATTAAAGCTCAAAACGTGCTGTTTTGCTAAAAAAAAGCATTTTCAAGCATTTTAGATCGTTGAAATCGTTTAAATAGAAGCAATATTAATAAAAAGGAAAAAAAAAAAAAAATTTTTTTTTTTTTTTTTTTTTAAAAAAAAAAATTTTTTTTTAAAAAATTTTTGGGGGAAAAAATTTTGGGGAAATTTAAAAAAAAAAAATTTTTTTTTAAAAAATTTTTTGGTTTTAAAGCAAAAAACCCCAAAAAATTTTTTTTAAAAAGGTTTTTTAAAAAATTTTTTTTTTTTTTAAAAAAAGGAAATTTTAAAAAAAAAAAAAAAATTTTTTTTAAAAAAAAAAACCCAAAAAATTTTTTTTTAAAAAAAAAAACCCAAAAATAAAATTTCGTTTTTTTAAATTTTAAAAAAAATTTAAAAAAAAAAAAAATTTTTTTTAAAAGGTTTTTTTTTTTTTTAAAAAAAATTTAAAAAAAAAAAAAAATTTTTTTTTTAAAAAAATTTTCAAAAAAATTTTAAAAAAAAAAAATTTTTTTTTAAAAAAAAAAAAGGGGTTTTTTTTCCCCAAAAAAATTTTCCAAATTTTTTTAAAAAAAATTTAAAAAAATTTTAAAAAAAAAAAAAAAAAAAAATTTTTTTTTTTTCCAAAAAAAATTTTTTAAAAGTGTTGTTTTCCAAAAAACCAAAAATTTAAATTTGTTTTAAAAAAAAAGGGAAAAAATTTTTTAAAAAAAAAAAAATTTTTTTTTTTTTAAAAAAAAAAATTTTTTTTTTTTTTTTTTAAAAAAAAAAAAAGGGTTGTTTTTTAAAAAAAATTTTCCCTTTTTAAAAAAAAAAAAATTCTTTTTTAAAAACCTTTTTTAAAAAAAAAAAAACCCCTTTTTTTTTAAAAAAAAAAAAAAAGGGGGTTTTTTTAAAAAAAGTTTTAAAAAAAAAAAAAACCGTTTTTTAAAAAAATTTTTTCCCCAAAAAAAAAAACCCCTTTTTTTTTTTTAAAAAACCCCCAAAAAATTTTTTAAAAAAAAATTTTTTTAAAAATTTTAAAAAAAAAAAACGCCTTTTAAAAAAAAAAATTTTTTTTTTTTTTTTAAAAAAAAAAAAATTTTTTTTTTTAAAAACTTTAAAAAAAAATTTTTCCCGAAAAAAAATTGGCGTTTTTTTTTTCCCCCCCCCTTTTTCCCTTTTCCTTTTAAAAAAATTTTAAAAAAGGGGGTTTTTTTCCCGTTCCGGGGAAAATTTAAAAAAAAAAAAATTTTTTAAAGGTTTTTTTTTTTTTAAAATTTTTTAAAAAAAGGTTTTTTTTTTTTAAAAAAAACCCCCTTTTTTTTCCCCAACTGCTTTACGCGTTAAACTCAGATTAAAAGCTCAAAACGTGCTGTTTTGCTAAAATAAGCATTTTCTACATTTTAGATCGTTGAAATCGTTCAAATAGACGCAATATTAATAAAACCGAATAATAAAAAATTTCGTCGTTTTATGCTGTTTACGTTAAACGCTGATTAAAGCTCAAAACGTGCTGTTTTGCTAAAATAAGCATTTTCAAGCATTTTGACTGAAATCGTTCAAATAGACGCAATATTAATAAAAAACGAATAAAAATTGTCCATTTTATGTTTTACGCGTTAAAACGCAGATTGCGCTCAAAACGTGCTGTTTTGCTAAAAATAAGCATTTTCGCTGTTTTAGATCGTTGAACCGTTCAAATAGAAGCACATAATAAAAAAACGAACAATAAAAATTTCGTCGTTTTATGTTGTTTTTACGCGTTAAAACGCGATTATAGCCTCAAAAACGTGCGCTGTTTTGCATAAAATAAGCATTTTCAAGCATTTTAGATCGTTGAACCGTTTAAATAGCTTTTCAATATTAATAAAACGAATACTGTGCGTAATTCGTCGTTTTTATGCTGTTTTACGTTAAAACGCAGATTAAAGTCGTAAACGTGCTGTTTTGCTAAAAATAAGCATTTTCAATCATTTTAGATCGTTAAATGTTCAACAGACGCAATATTAATAAAACGAATAATAAAAATTTCGTCGTTTTTATAAATGTTTACGCGTTAAAACGCAGAATAAAGCTCAAACGTGCTGTTTTGCTAAATAATCATTTTCAAGCATTTTAGATCGTTGAAATCGTTCAAATAGAAGCACATTAATAAAAACGAATAATAAAAATTCGTCGTTTTATGCTGTTTACGCGTTAAAACGTGATTAAAGCTCAAAACGTGCTGTTTTGTTAAAATAAGCATTTTCAAGCATTTTAGATCGCCGAAATCAGTTCAAATAAAAGTACATAATAAAAAAAACGAATAATAAAAATTCGTCGTTTTATGCTGTTTTACGCGTTAAAAACGCAGATTGCCAAACGTGCTGTTTTGCTAAAATAAGCATTTTCAAGCATTTTAGATCGTTGAAATCGTTCAAATAGACGCAATATTAATAAAAAACGAATAATAAAAAATTCGTCGATTTTATAAGCGTTTTACGTTAAACGCAGACAAAGCTCAAAACGTGCTGTTTTTGCTAAATAAGCATTTTCTGCTGTTTTGTGATCAAGGAAATCGTTCAAATAGAAGTAATATTAATAAAAAAACGAATAATAAAATTTTGTCGTTTTATGTTACTTTACGCGTTAAACGCAGGATTATAGCTCAAACGTGCTGTTTACAAATAAGCATTTTCAAGCATTTTAGACGTTGAACTGCTTAAATAGAAGCAATATTAATAAAAACGAATAATGTACCCGTCGTTTTATGCTGTTTTACGCGTTAAACGCAGATTAAAGCTCAAAATCGTGCTGTTTTGCTAAAATAAGCATTTTCAAGCATTTTAGATCGTTGAAATCGTTCAAATAGAAGCTAATATTAATAAAAACGAATAATAAAAAATTCCGTCGTTTTATTCTGTTTACGCGTTAAAACGCAGATTAAAAGCTCAAACGTGCTGTTTTGCTAAATAAGCATTTTCAAGCATTTTAGATCGTTGAAATCTTTCAAGTAAAGAAGGCTTTTCATTATTAATAAAAAAACGAATAATAAAAATTGTCGTTTTATGTTGTTTTACGCGTTAAACGATTTAAAAGCTCAAACGTAGTTGTTTTGCTAAAATACATTTTCAAGATTTAGATCGTTGAAATTGTTCAAATAAAAGCAATATTAATAAAAACGAATAATAAAATCTGTCGTTTTATGTTGTTTTACGTTAAAACGCAGATTAAAAGCTCAAAACGTGCTGTTTTGCTAAAATAAGCATTTTCAAGCATTTTTAGATCGTTGGAAATCGTTCAAATGCGCTAAATATTAATCAAAACAACAATAAAAATCTTCGTCGTTTTTATAGCTGTTTTACGCGTTAAACGCAGATTAAAAGCTCAAAACGTGCTGTTTTGCTAAAATACATTTTCAAGCATTGTGATCGCTGAAATCGTTCAAATAGACGCAATAAAAATAAAACGAATAATAAAATTTCTGTCGTTTTTATGCTGTTTTACGCGTTAAAAACGCAGATTAAAGCTCAAAACGCTGTTTTGCTAAAATAAAACATTTTCAACCATTTTAGATCGTTGGAAATCACGTTCAAATAGACGCAATATTAATAAAAACGAATAATAAAAATTCCGCCGTTTTATGCTGCTTACGCGTTAAAACGCTGATTAAAGCTCAAAATGCTGTTTTGCTAAAATAAGCATTTTCAAGCATTTTAGATCGTTGAAATCGTTCAAATAGCTAATGTTAATAAAACGAATAATAAAAATTCGTCGTTTTATGCTGTTTTACGCGTTAAAACGCAGATTAAGCTCAAAACGTGCTGTTTTGCTAAAATAAGCATTTTCAAGCATTTTAGATCGTTGGAAATCGTTCAAATAGACGCAATATTAATAAAAACGAATAATAAAAATCGTCGTTTTATGCTGTTTTACGCGTTAAAAACGCAGATTAAAGCTCAAAACGCTGTTTTGCTAAAATAAGCATTTTCAAGCATTTTAGATCGTTGGAAATCGTTCAAATAGAAGCGATATTAATAAAAACGAATAACAAAAATTCGTCGTTTTATGCTGTTTTAATGCGTTAAAACGCAGATTGCTCAAAAACGTGCTGTTTTGCTAAAATAAGCATTTTCAAGCATTTTAGATCGTTGAAATCGTTCAAATAGAAGCAATGTTAATAAAAACGAATAAAAATCGTCGTTTTATGCTGTTTTACGCGTTAAAACGCAGACAGCTCAAAAACGTGCTGGTTTTGCTAAAATAAGCATTTTCAAGCATTTTAGATCGTTGAAATCGTTCAAACAAAGCAATATTAATAAAAACGAATAATAAAAAATTCGTCGTTTTTATGCTGTTTTACGCGTTAGAACGCGATTAAAGCTCTGCAAACGCTGTTTTGCCAAAAATAAGCATTTTCAAGCATTTTAGATCGTTGAAATCGTTCAAACAGACGCAATAAAAATAAAAACGAATAATAAAAAATTTCGTCGTTTTTATAAGCTGTTTTACGCGTTAAAACGCAGAATAAAAGCTCAAACGTGCTGTTTTGCTAAAATAAGCATTTTCAAGCATTTTAGATCGCTGAAATCGTTCAACATACGCAATATTAATAAAAACGAATAATAAAAATCTTCGTCGTTTTATGCTGTTTAGCCGCGTTAAAAACGCAGATTAAAGCTCAAACGCTGTTTTGCTAAAATAAGCATTTCGCGATTTTAGATCGCTTTCGAAATCGTTCAAATAGAAGCAACATAATAAAACAAATAATAAAAATCGTCGTTTTATGCTGTTTTACGCGTTAAAACGCAGGATTAAAAGCTCAAAACGTGCTGTTTTGCTAAAATAAACATTTTCAACCATTTTAGATCGTTGAAATCGTTCAATAGACGCAATATTAATAAAACGAATAATAAAAATTCCGTCGTTTTATGCTGTTTTTACGCGTTAAAAACGCTGATTAAAGCTCAAAACGCGCTGTTTTGCTAAAAATAAATAAGCATTTTCAAGATTTTAGATCGTTGAAATCGTTCAAATAGCCAATGCTACTGCCCAATGGTAATACCGCATTAAACGCAGATTAAAGCTCAAAAACGTGCTGTTTTGCTAAAAATAAGCATTTCAAGCATTTAGATCGTTGAAATCGCTCAAATAGACGCAATATTAATAAAAACGAATAATAAAAAAAAAAAAACGTCGTTTTATGCTGTTTTACGCTAAACGCGACAAAGCTCAAACGCTGTTTTGCTAAAATAAGCATTTTCGCCATTTTTGTGATCGTTGAAATCGTTAAAAATAGTTGATATTAATAAACGAATAATGTAAATTTGTCGCTTTATGCTGTTTACGCGTTAAACGCAGATTAAAAGTTCTCAAAACGTGCTGTTTGCTAAATAAGCATTTTCAAGCATTTTAGAATGCTGGACATCGTTCAAATAAAAGCAATATTAATAAAAAACGAATAATAAAAAATTGCAGTTTTATGTTGTTTTACGCGTTAAAACGCGTGATTAAAGCTCCAAACGTGCTGTTTTGCTAAAATTAGCATTTTCAAGCATTTTAGATCGTTGAAATCGTTCAAATAAAAGCAATATTAATAAAAACGAATAATAAAAATTCGTCGTTTGTATGCTGCCTTTACGCGTTAAAACGCAGATTAAAAGCTCAAAACGCTGTTTTGCTAAAATAAGTATTTTCAAGCATTTTAGATCTGGAAATCGTTCAACAGACGCAATAAAAAAATAAAATCGAATAATAAAAAATTTCGTCGTTTTTATGTTGTTTTACGCGTTAAAACGCAGAATAAAGCTCAAAACGTGCTGTTTTGCTAAAATAAGCATTTTCGCCATTTTAGATCAAGCTGGTAAAATCGTTCAAATATACGCAATATTAATAAAAACGAATAATAAAAATTGACGTTTTTATGCTGTTTTACACGTTAAACGCAGATTAAAGCTCAAAACGTGCTGTTTTGCTGAAATAAGCATTTTCAAGCATTTGTGATCGTTGGAAATCGTTCAAATAGAAGCTATTAATAAAAAACGAATAATAAAAATTCGTCGTTTTACAGCTGCTTTACGCGTTAAAACGCAGATTGTAAAGCCTCTCGTAAACGTGCTGTTTTGCTAAAATAAGCATTTTCAAGCATTTTAGATCGTTGAAATCGTTCAAATAGACGCAATATTAATAAAACCGAATAATAAAATTTCGTCGTTTTATGCTGTTTACGTTAAAACGCTGATTAAAGCTCAAACGTGCTGTTTTGCTAAAATAAGCATTTTCAAGCATTTTAGATCAAGTTGAAATCGTTCAAATAGACGCAATATTAATAAAAACGAATAATAAAAGTACCCGTCCATTTTATGCTGTTTACGCGTTAAAACGCAGATTAAAGCTCAAAACGTGCTGCTTTTGCTAAAATAAGCATTTCTGCTGCTTTAGATCGTTGAAATCGTTCAAATGAAGCAATATTAATAAAAACGAATAATAAAAAATTTCGTCGTTTTATGTTGTTTTACGCGTTAAAACGCAGATTATAGCTCAAACGTGCTGTTTTGCTAAAATAAGCATTTTCAAGCATTTTAGATCGTTGGAAATCGTTCCTCGCGTCCGGTACGCAACATTAATAAAAACGAATAATAAAAATTCGTCGTTGCTGTTTTACGCGTTAAACGCAGATTAAAAGCCTTCCAAAACGTGCTGTTTTGCTAAAATAAGTATATTTTCAACTTCATTTTAGATCGTTGAAATCGTTCAAATAGACGTGCAATATTAATAAAAACGAATAATAAAATTTCTGTCAGTTTTATGCTGTTTTACGCGTTAAAACGCAGAATAAAGCTCAAAAACGTGCTGTTTTATACAAAATAATCATTTTCAAGACGATCGTTGAACCGTTCAACAGAAGCAATATTAATAAAAACGAATAAAATTCGTCGTTTTATGCTGTTTTACGCGTTAAAACGCAGATTAAAGCTCAAAACGTGCTGTTTTGCTAAAAATAAGCATTTTCAAGCATTTTAGATCGCTGAAATCGTTCAAATAAAAGCAATATTAATAAAAACGAATAAAAAAATTCGTCGCTTTTATGCTGTTTTACGCGTTAAAACGCAGATTGCGCCAAAACGCGCTGTTTTGCTAAAATAAGCATTTTCAAGCATTTTAGATCGTTGAAATCGTTCAAATAGACGCATATTAATAAAAAACGAATAATAAAAATTGTCGATTTTATGCTGTTTTACGCGTTAAAACGCAGATTAAAGCTCAAAAACGTGCTGTTTATTAAAAATAAGCATTTTCGCCGTTTTAGATCGTTGAAAATCGTTCAAATAGAAGCAATATTAATAAAACGAATAATGCACTTTGCCGTTTTTATGCTGTTTTACGCGTTAAAACGCGATTATAGCTCAAAAACGCCGTTTGCTAAATAAGCATTTTCAAGCATTTTAGATCGTTGGAAATCGTTTAAATAGAAGCATTAATAAAAACGAAAAATTTTTTTTTTAAAAAAAAAAATTTTTAAAAAAAATTTTTGAAAAGGCCCCCCCAAAAAAAAAAAGGGAAAAAAAAAAAAAAAAATTTTTTTTGGGGGAAAAAAAAAGGGGGGGGAAAAAAAGGGGTTTTCCCCCTTTTTTTAAAGGGGTTTTGAAAAAAAAAAAAAATTTTTAAAAATTTCAAAAAAACCCCCCCCCCAAAATTTTTTTTTAAAAAAAAACCCTTTTTAAAAAAATTTTTTTTTGGAAAAAAAAAAAGGGGGAAAAAAATTTTTTTTAAAAAAATTTTTAAAAAATTTGGGGAAATCCCAAAGGGTTTTTTTAAAAAAATTTCCCCCTTTTTAAAAAAAAAATTTTTCCCTTTTTAAAAAAAAAAAAAAATTTTTTAAAAAAAATTTTAAAAAAACGGAAAAAAGCCCCCCCCTTTTTAAAAAAAAATTTAAAATTTTTTTTTTTTTAAAAAAAAAAAAAAAAAAAAAAAAAAAATTTTTTTTAAAATTTTTTAAAAAAAAAAAAAAAAATTTTTTTTTTTTAAAAAAAAAAAAATTTTTTTTTAAAAAAAAAAAAAAAAAAAACCCCCCCCTTTTTTTTTTTTTAAAAAAAAAAAAAAAACGTTTTTTTTTTAATTTTAAAAAAAAAAAACCCCCCCAAAAAAAAAAAAAATTTTTTTTTTTTTTTAAAATTTAAAAAAATTAAAAAAAAAAAAAATTTTTTGGAAAAAACCCTTTTTTTTAAAAAAAAAAAAAAAATTTTTTAAAAAAAAAAAATTTTAAAAATTTTTTTTTTTTTTGGGGTTTAAAAAAAAAAAAAAGGTTTTTCCTTTTTTTTTCCCTTTTAAAAACGGAAAAAAAAGGTTTTTTTTAAAAAAAAGTTTTTAAAAATTTTTTTTTTTTTTTTAAAAAAAAAAAAAAAAAAACCCCCCTTTTTTTTTTTTTTTTAAATTTT
>NW_027046906.1:0-19335 GCF_025399875.1 Dalotia coriaria | reverse complement strand
GAAACGTTCAAATAAAAGCAATATTAAAAAAAAACGAATAATAAAAATTTTTCTTTTTTATGTTTTTTACGCGTTCCAGATTAAACCCAAAAAGGGCGTTTTGTAAAATAACATTTTCCATTTTGATGGTTGAAATCGTTCAAATAGACGCAATATTAAAAAAAAAAACGAATAATAAAATTTCGTCGTTTTATGCTGTTTTACGCGTTAAAACGCAGATTAAAAGCTCAAAACGTGCTGTTTTGCTAAAATAAGCATTTTCAAGCATTTTAGATCGTTGAAATCGTTCAAATAGAGCAATATTAATAAAAAAAAAAAAAATTCGTCGTTTTATGCTGTTTTACGCGTTAAAACGCAGATTAAAGCTAAAAACGGCTGTTTTGCAAAAAATAACATTTTCAAGCATTTTAGATCGTTGAAATCGTTAAAATAGATGAAAATATTAATAAAAACGAATAATAAAATTTTCCGTTTTATGCTGTTTTACGCTTAAAACGGCAGATTAAAGCTAAAACGTGCTGTTTTGCTAAAATAATTCATTTTCAAGCATTTTAGATTGAAATCGTTCAAATAGGCAATATTAATAAAAACGAATAATAAAATTCGTCGTTTTGCTGTTTTACGCGTTAAAAACGCAGATTAAAGCTAAACGTGCTGTTTTGTAAAATAAAGCATTTTCAAGCATTTTAGACCCTTTTGAAATCGTTCAAATAGAAGAATATTTAAAAAACGAATAATAAAAAATCGTCTTTTTTATGTGTTTTACGCTTTAAAAACGCAGATTAAACCCTCAAAACGGCTGTTTTGCAAAAAAATAATCATTTCAAGTATTTTAGATCGGAAATCCGTTCAAAAGACGCAAATTAATAAAAAACGAATATTATTTCTCGTTTTATTGTTTTACGCGTTAAACGCAATTAAAGCTCAAAACGGCTGTTTTCAAAAATAAGCATTTTCAAGCTTTTAGATCGTTGAAATGTTAAAAATGGGAAATATAAAAAACGAATAATAAAAATTCGTCGTTTTATCGTTTTACGCGTTAAAACGCAGATTAAATTTCAAACGTGCTGTTTTGCTAAAATAACTTTTTCCCAAGCTTTTTTAGATCGCTGAAATCGTTCAAATAGACGCAATATTAATAAAAACGAATAATAATTCGTCGTTTTATGTGTTTTACGCGTTAAAACGCAGATTAAGCTCAAACGTGCTGTTTTGCTAAAATAAGCATTTTCAAGCATTTTGATGTTGAAATCGTTCAAATAGACGCAATATAAAAAAAAACGAATAAAAAAAATTTTCGTCGTTTTATGCTGTTTTACGCGTTAAAACGCAGATTAAACCCTCAAACGTGCTGTTTTGCTAAAATAACATTTTCAAGTGTTTTAGATCGTTGAAATCGTTCAAATAGAAGTAATATTAATAAAGTTCGAATAATAAAAAATTCAGTCGTTTTATGTTGTTTTACGCGTTAAACGTAGATTAAAGCTCAAAACGTGCTGTTTTGCTAAAATAATCATTTTCAAGATTTTAGATCGTTGAAATCGTTCAAATAGACGCAATATTAATAAAAAACGAATAACAAAAATTTCCTGTCGTTTTTATGCTGTTTTTACGCGTTAAAACGTAGATTAAAGCTCAAAACGTGCTGTTTTGCTAAAATAAGCATTTTCAAGCATTTTAGATCGTTGAAATCGTTCAAATAGAAGCAATATTAATAAAAAAAACGAATAATAAAAAATTCGTCGTTTTATGCTGTTTACGCGTTAAAACGCAGATTGAAGCTCAAAACGTGCTGTTTTGCTAAAATAATAATTTTCAAGCATTTTAGATCGTTGAAATCGTTCAAATAGACGCAATATTAATAGAAAACGAATAACAAAAATTTCTGTCGTTTTATGCTGTTTTACGCGCTAAAACGCAGATTAAAGCCCAAAACGCGCTGGGTTTTGCTGAAATAAAGCATTTTCTGCTATTTTAGATCGCTGAAATCGTTCAAATAGAAGCAATATTAATAAAAACGAATAATAAAGAATTCGTCGTTTTTATGTTGTTTACGCGTTAAAACGCAGATTAAAGCTCAAACGTGCTGTTCTGCTAAAAATAATCATTTTCAAGCATTTTAGATCGTTGAAATCGTTCAAATAGACGCAATTATTACAAATAACGAATAATAAAATTTCGTCGTTTTATGCTGTTTTACGCGTTAAAACGCAGATTAAAAGCCTCAAAACGTGCCGTTTTGCTAAAAATACATTTTAAGACGAAATCGTTGAACCGTTCAAATAGAAGCAATATTAATAAAAACGAATAATAAAAAATTCGTCGTTTTATGTTGTTTTACGTTAAAATGTTGCGATTAAAGCTCAAAAACGTGCTGTTTTGCTAAAATAATCATTTTCAAGCATTTGTGATCGTTGAAATCGTTCAAATAGACGCAATATTAATAAAAACGAATAATAAAAAATTTCTGTCGTTTTTATGCTGTTTTACGCGTTAAACGCAGATTAAACTAAAACGTGCTGTTTTTGCTAAAATAAGCATTTTCAAGCATTTTAGATCGTTGAAATCGTTCAAATAGCAATATTAATAAAAACGAAATAAAAAATTCGTCGTTTTATGCTGTTTTACGCGTTAAAACGCAGATTAAAGCTCAAAACGCTGTTTTGCTAAAATAATCATTTCAAGCATTTTAGATCGTTGAAATCGTTCAACAGAAGCAATATTAATAAAAACGAATAATAAAAAATTCGTCGTTTTTATGTTGCTCTTTTACGCGTTAAAACGCAGATTAAAGCTCAAAAACGTGCTGTTTTGCTAAAAATAATCATTTTCAAGCATTTTAGATCGTTGAAATCGTTCAAATAGACGTACATTAATAAAAACGAATAATAAAAATTCTGCCGTTTTTATGCTGTTTTACGCTAAAATGCAGATTAAAGCTCAAAACAAAAGCTGTTTTGCTAAAATAAGCATTTTCAAGCATTTTAGATCGTTGAACCGTTCAAATAGAAGCAATATTAATAAAAACGAATAATAAAAAATCTTTTCGTCGTTTTTATGCTGTTTCATTACGTTAAAACGCAGATTAAAAGCTCAAAACGCTGTTTTGCTAAAATAATCATTTTCGCTACTTTAGATCGTTGAAACCGTTCAAATAGACGCAACATTAATAGAAAACGAATAATAAAAATTTCTGTCGTTTTTATGCTGTTTACGCGTTAAAACGCAGATTAAAGCTCAAAACGTGCTGTTTTGCTGAAATAAGCATTTTCAAGCATTTTAGACGTTGAAATCGTTCAAATAGCTAGCCATTAATAAAAACGAATAATAAAAGAATCTGTCGTTTTTATGCTGTTTTACGCGTTAAAACGCAGATTAAAGCTCAAAACGCGCTTCGTTCTACAAAATAATCATTTTCAAGCATTTTAGATCGTTGAAATCGTTCAAATAGACGCAATATTAATAAATAACGAATAATAAAAATTTCGTCGTTTTTATGCTGTTTACGCGTTAAAACGCAGATTAAAGCTCAAACGTGCTGTTTTGCCAAAATAAGCATTTTTAAGCATTTTAGATCGTTGAAATCGTTCAAATAGAAGCAATATTAATAAAAAACGAATAATAAAAATTGTCGTTTTATGCTGTTTTACGCGTTAAAACGCAGATTAAAGCTCAAACGTGCTGTTTGCTGAAATAAGCATTTTCAAGCATTTTAGATCGTTGAAATCGTTCAAATAGAAGTAATATTAATAAAAACGAATAATAAAGAATTCGTCGTTTTATGCTGTTTTGATGCGTTAAAACGCAGATTAAAGCTCAAAACGTGCTGTTCTGCTAAAATAATCATTTCAAGCATTTTAGATCGTTGGAATCGTTCAAATAGACGCAATAATAAATAACGAATAATAAAAATTTCGTCGTTTTATGTTGTTTTACGCGTTAAAAGCAGATTAAAGCTCAAACGTGCTGTTTTGCTAAAATAAGCATTTTTAAGCATTTTAGATCGTTGAAATCGTTCAAATAGAAGCACATTAATAAAAACGAATAATAAAAATTCGTCGTTTTATGCTGTTTTACGCGCTAAAACGCAGATTAAAGTTTTTCTTAAAAACGCGCTGTTTTGCTGCTAAAATAATCATTTTCTTAAGCATTTTAGATCGTTGAAATCGTTCAAAATAGACGCAATATTAATAAATAACGAATAATAAAAATTTCGCCGTTTTTATGCTGTTTACGCGTTAAAACGCAGATTAAAGCTCAAAACGTGCTGTTTTGCTGCTAAAATAAGCATTTTTTAAGCATTTTAGATCGTTGAAATCGTTCAAATAGAAGCTAAATATTAATAAAACGAATAAAAATTCGTCGTTTTGCTGTTTTACGCGTTAAAACGCAGATTACCAAAGCTCAAACGTGCTGTTTTGCTAAAATAACTTCATTTTCAAGCATTTTATATCGTTGAAATCGTTCAAATAGAAGCAATATTAATAAAAACGAATAATAAAAATTCCTGTCGTTTTATGCTGTTTTACGCGCTAAAACGCAGATTAAAAGCTCAAAACGCGCTGTTTTGCTAAAATAATCATTTTCAAGCATTTTAGATCGTTGGAAATCGTTCAAAATAGACGTGCAATATTAATAAAAAACGAATAATAAAATTTCGTCGTTTTTATGCTGTTTTACGCGTTAAAACGCAGATTAAAAGCTCAAAACGTGCTGTTTTGCTAAAATAAGCATTTTCAAGCATTTTAGATCGTTGAAATCGTTCAAATAGAAGCAAATATTAATAAAAACGAATAATAAAAAATTCGTCGTTTTATGTTGTTTTGAAGCAAGCAAAATGCAGATTGTGCTCAAAACGTGCTTTCGTTTTGCTAAAATAAATCATTTTCAAGCATTTTTTAGATCGATGAAATCGTTCAAATAGACGCACATTAATAGAAACGAATAATAAAAATTTTGCCGTTTTATGCTGCTTTTATGCGCGTTAAAACGCAGATTAAAGCTCAAACGCTGTTTTGTTGCTGAAATAAGCATTTTCTGCCATTTTAGATCGTTGAACCGTTCAACAGAAGCAATATTAATAAAAACGAATAATAAAGAATTCGTCACTTTTATGCTGTTTTACGCGTTAAAACGCAGATTAAAAGCTCAAAACGTGCTGTTCTACAAAATAATCATTTTCAAGATTTTAGATCGTTGAAATCGTTCAATAGACGCAATATTAATAAATAACGAATAATAAAATTTCGTCGTTTTATGCTGTTTACGCGTTAAAACGCAGATTAAAGCTCAAAACGTGCTGTTTTGCTAAAATAAGCATTTTTAAGCATTTTAGATCGTTGAAATCGTTCAAATTGAAGCAATATTAATAAAAACGAATAATGTACCCGTCGTTTTATAAGCTGTTTTACGCGTTAAAACGTACATTTAAAGCTCAAAACGTGCTGTTTTGCTAAATAATCATTTCTAAGCATTTTAGATCGTTGAAATCGTTCAAATAGACGCAAATATTAATAAAAACGAAT
The DNA here is from genome assembly GCF_025399875.1 of Dalotia coriaria. Classification (NCBI taxonomy): domain Eukaryota; kingdom Metazoa; phylum Arthropoda; class Insecta; order Coleoptera; family Staphylinidae; genus Dalotia; species Dalotia coriaria. Next base: position 13,810 of record NW_027046906.1, on the reverse strand, counting down.
AATAAAAATTCTGTCGTTTTGGCTGCTTCATGCGTTAAACGCAGATTAAAGCTCAAAACGTGCTGTTTTGCTAAAATAAGTATTTTCAAGCATTTTAGATCGTTGAAATCGTTCAAATAGAAGCAATATTAATAAAAAACGAATAATAAAAATTCGTCGTTTTTGCTTGTTTTACGTTAAGTTAAAACGCAGATTAAAGCTCAAACGTGCTGTTTTGCTAAAATAACTACTTTCAAGCATTTTAGATCGCTGAACCGTTCAAATAGACGCAATATTAATAAAAACGAATAATAAAATTTCGTCGTTTGTATGCTGTTTTACGCGTTAAAACGTGCAGATTAAAGCTCAAACGTGTTGTTTTGCTAAAATAAGCATTTTCAAGCATTTTAGATCGCTGAAATCGTTCAAATAGTTATTAATAAAAACGAATAATAAAAATCTGTCGTTTTATGTTGTTTTACGCGTTAAAACGTAGATTAAAAGCTCAAAACGTGCTGTTTTGCTAAAAATAATCATTTTCTAAGCATTTTAGACTGTTGAAATCGTTCAAATAGACGCAATATTAATAAAACGAATAATAAAAATTTCCTGTCGTTTTATGCTGTTTTACGCGTTAAACGCAGATTAAAGCTCAAAACGTGCTGTTTTGCTAAAATAAGCATTTTCAAGCATTTTAGATCGTTGAAATTGTTCAAATAGAAAGCAATATTATCAAAAACGAATAATAAAAAATTGTCGTTTTTATGCTGTTTTACGCGTTAAAACGCAGATTAAAGCTCAAAACGTGCTGTTTTGCTAAAATAATCATTTTCAAGCATTTTAGATCGTTGGAAATCGTTCAAATAGACGCAATATTAATAAAACGAATAATAAAATTTCGTCGTTTTATGCTGTTTTACGCGTTAAAACGCAGATTAAAGCTCAAAACGTGCTGTTTTGCTAAAATAAGCATTTTCAAGCATTTTAGATCGTTGAAATCGTTCAAATAGGCTGGCTATTAATAAAAACGAATAATGTAACGTATGTTTTACGCGTTAAAACGCAGATTAAAAGTTTCAAACGTGCTGTTTTGCTAAAATAATCATTTTCAAGCATTTTAGATCGTTGAAATCGTTCCTCAAATAGACGCATTATTAATAAAAAACGAATAATAAAAATTTCTGTCGTTTTATGCTGTTTACGTTAAACGCAGAATAAAGCCTGCAAAACGTGCTGTTTTATAAAATAAGCATTTTCTAAGCATTTTAAATCGTTGAAACTGTTTCAAAGAAGTACATAACAAAAAACGAATAATAAAAATTCGTCGTTTTTATGTTGTTTACGCGTTAAAACGCAGATTAAAAGCTCAAAACGTGCTGTTTTGCTAAAATAATCATTTTCAAGCATTTTAGATCGTTGAAATCGTTCAACAGACGCATTATTAATAAAAGACGAATAATTTCGTCGTTTTATGCTGTTTTACGTTAAAAACGCAGATTAAAGCTCAAAAACGTGCTGTTTTGCTGCTAAAATAAGCACTTTCAAGCATTTTAGGTCGTTGAAATCGTTCAAATAGAAGCAATATTAATAAAAAACGCACACAAAAAATTGCCGTTTTTATGTTGTTTTACGCGTTAAAAAACGCAGATTAAAGCTCAAAACGTGCTGTTTTGCGCCAATCATTTCTGCGCATTTTGATCGTTGAAATCGTTCAAATAGACGCAATATTAATAAAAACGAATAATAAAAATTTCGTCGTTTTTATGCTGTTTTACGCGTTAAAACGCAGATTAAAGCTCAAAACGTGCTGTTTCCTATAAAATAAGCATTTTCAAGCATTTTAGATCGTTGAAACTGTTCAAAATAGAAATAATATTAATAAAAACGAATAATAAAAATTCTGTCGTTTTTATGCTGTTTTACGTTAAAACGCAGGATTAAAGCCTGCAAAACGTGCTGTTTTGCTAAAAATAATCATTTTCAAGCATTTTAGATCGTTGAAACTGTCTTCAAATAGACGCAATATTAATAAAAACGAATAACAAAAATTTCGTCGTTTTATGCTGTTTTACGTTAAAAACGCAGATTAAAAGCTCAAAATGTGCTGTTTTGCTAAAATAAGCATTTTCAAGACGATCGTTGAACTGTTCAAATAGAAGCAATATTAATAAAAACGAATAATAAAATTCGTCGTTTTTATAAGTTACTTTACGCGTTAAAACGCAGATTAAAGCTCAAAACGTGCTGTTTTGTTAAAAATAATCATTTCAAGCATTTTAGATCGCTGAAATCGTTCAAATAGACGCAATATTAATAGAAAAAAACGAATAATAAAAATTTCGTCGTTTTATAAAGCTGTTTTACGCGTTAAAACGCAGATTAAAAGCTCAAACGTGCTGTTTTGCTGCTGAAATACATTTTCAAGCATTTTAGATCGTTGAAATCGTTCAACAGAAGCACATAATAAAAAACGAATAATAAAGAATTCGTCGTTTATGCTGTTTACGCGTTAAACGCAGATTTAAAGCTCAAAACGTGCTGTTCTGCTAAAATAATCATTTCTTAAGCATTTTAGATCGTTGAAATCGTTCAAATAGACGCAATATTAATAAAAAACGAATAATAAAATTTCCTCGTTTTTATGCTGTTTTACGCGTTAAAAACGCAGATTAAAAGCTCAAAACGTGCTGTTTTGCTAAAATAAGCATTTTCAAGCATTTGTGATCGTTGAAATCGTTCAAATAGAAGCACATTAATAAAAAAACGAATAATAAAAATTGCCGTTTTTATAAAAGCGTTTTACGCGTTAAAAACGCAGATTAAAGCTCAAAACGTGCCGTTTTGCTAAAATAATCATTTTCAAGCATTTTAGATCGTTGAAATCGTTCAAATAGACGCAATATTAATAAAAACGAATAATAAAATTTCGTCGTTTTATGCTGTTTACGCGTTAAAACGCAGATTAAAGCTCAAAACGCGCTGTTTTGCTAAAAATAAGCATTTTCTGCCATTTTTAGATCGCTGAAATCGTTCAAATAGAAGCACATTAATAAAAAACGAGTAATAAAAATTCGTCGTTTTATGCTGTTTTACGCGTTAAACGCAGATTAAAGCTCAAAACGTGCTGTTTTGCTAAAATAATCATTTTGCCATTTTGTAGATCGTTGAAATCGTTCAAATAGACGCAATATTAATAATAAAAAACGAATAATAAAAATTTCTGTCGTTTGTATGCTGTTTTACGCGTTAAAACGCAGATTAAAGCTCAAAACGTGCTGTTTTGCTAAAATAAGTATTTTCAAGCATTTTAGATCGTTGAAATCGCTCAAATAGAAGCAATATTACCAAAAACGAATAATAAAAAATTGTCGTTTTTATGCTGTTTTACGCGTTAAAACGCAGATTAAATTCTCAAACGTGCTGTTTTGCTAAAAATAATCATTTTCAAGCATTTGATCGTTGAAATCGTTCAAATAGACGCAATATTAATAAAAAACGAATAATAAAATTTCCTGTCGTTTTATGTTGTTTTACGCGTTAAAACGCAGATTAAAGCTCAAAACGTGCTGTTTTGCCAAAATAAGCATTTTCAAGCATTTTAAATCGTTGAAATCGTTCAAATAGAAGCAAATATTAATAAAAACGAATAATAAAAAATTCGTCGTTTTATGCTGTTTTACGCGTTAAAACGCAGATTAAAGCTCAAAACGTGCTGTTTTGCTAAAATAATCATTTTCAAGCATTTTAGATCGTTGAAATCGTCTGCCAAATAGACGCGCGCAATATTAATAAAAGACGAATAATTTCGTCGTTTTATGCTGTTTCAGTGCTAAAACGCAGATTAAAGCTCAAACGTGCTTTCGTTTTGCTAAAATAAGCATTTTCAAGCATTTTAGGTCGTTGAAATCGTTCAAATAGAAGCAATATTAATAAAAAACGAATAATAAAAATTGTCGTTTTATGCTGTTTTACGTTAAAAAACGCAGATTAAAAGCTCAAAACGTGCTGTTTTGCTTTTAAATAATCATTTTCAAGTATTTTAGATCGTTGAAATCGTTCAAATAGACGCAATATTAATAAAAACGAATAATAAAATTCCCGTCGTTTTTATGTTACTTTACGCGTTAAAACGCAGATTAAAGCTGAAAACGTGCTGTTTTGCTAAAAATAAGCATTTACATTTTAGATCGTTGAAATCGTTCAAATAGAAATAATATTAATAAAAACGAATAATAAAAAAATTCGTCGTTTTTATGTTGTTTACGCGTTAAAACGCAGATTAAAGCTCAAACGTGCTGTTTTGCTAAAATAATCATTTTCAAGCAGTTTAGATCGTTGAAATCGTTCAAATATACGCACATTAATAAAAAACGAATAATAAAAAATTTCTGTCGTTTTTATGCTGTTTTACGCGTTAAAACGCAGATTAAAGCTCAAAACGTGCTGTTTTGCTAAAATAAGCATTTTCAAGCATTTTAGATCGTTGAAATCGTTCAAATAGAAGCACATAATAAAAACGAATAATAAAAATCTGTCGTTTTTATGCTGTTTTACGCGTTAAAATCGGTGATTAAAGCTCAAAACGTGCTGTTTTGCTAAAATAATCATTTTCAAGCATTTTAGATCGTTGAAATGTTCAAATAGACGCAATATTAATAAAACGAATAATAAAAAAATTTCTGTCGTTTGTATATTGTTTTACGCGTTAAAAACGCAGATTAAAAGCTCAAAACGTGCTGTTTTGCTAAAATAAGCATTTTCAAGCATTTTAGATCGTTGAAATCGTCTGTAAATAGAAGCAATATTAATAAAAACGAATAATAAAAAATCGTCGTTTTATGTTGTTTTACGCGTTAAACGCAGATTAAAGCTCAAAACGTGCTGTTTTGCTAAAATAATCATTTTCAAGCATTTTAGATCGTTGAAATCGTTCAAATAGATTTCACATTAATAAAAAACGAATAATAAAATTTCGTCGTTTTATGTTGTTTTACGCGTTAAAACGCAGATTAAAGCTCAAAACGTGCTGTTTTGCTAAAATACATTTTCAAGCATTTTAGATCGTTGAACCGTTCAAATAGAAGCAATATTAATAAAACGAATAATAAAAATTCGTCGTTTTATGCTGTTTTACGCGTTAAAACGCAGATTAAAAGCTCAAACGCGCTGTTTTGCTAAAAATAATCATTTTCAAGCATTTTAGATCGTTGAAACCGTTCAAATTGTAGACGCAATATTAATAAAAAACGAATAATAAAACCTTCGTCGCTGTATAAGCTGTTTTACGCGTTAAACGCAGATTAAAGCTCAAAACGTGCTGTTTTGCTAAAATAAGCATTTTCAAGCATTTTTAGATCGTTGAAATCGTTCAAATAGAAGCAATATTAATAAAAACGAATAAAAAATTCGTCGTTTTTATGCTGTTTTACGCGTTAAAACGCAGATTAAAGCTCAAAACGCGCTGTTTTGCTAAAATAATCATTTTCAAGACGCATCGTTGAAATCGTTCAAATAGACGCAATATTAATAAAAACGAATAATAAAAAATTTCTGTCGTTTTTATGCTGTTTTACGCGTTAAACGCAGATTAAAGCTCAAAACGTGCTGTTTTGCTAAAATAAGCATTTTCAAGCATTTTAGATCGTTGAAATCGTTCAAATAGAAGCAATATTAATAAAAACGAATAATAAAAAAATTCGTCGTTTTTATGCTGTTTTACGCGTTAAAACGCAGATTAAAGCTCAAACGTGCTGTTTTGCTAAAATAAGCATTTTCAAGCATTTTAGATCGTTGAAATCGTTCAAATAGAAGCAATATTAATAAAAAACGAATAATAAAATTCGCCGTTTTATAAAGCTGTTTTACGCGCTAAAACGCAGATTAAAGCTCAAAACGTGCTGTTTTGCTAATATAAGCATTTTCAAGCATTGTATCGTTGAAATCGTTCAAAATAGAAGCAATATTAATAAAAAAACGAATAATAAAAAATTCGTCGTTTTATAAGCGCTGTTTTACGCGTTAAAACGCAGATTAAAGCTCAAAACGTGCTGTTTTGCTAAAACAATCATATTCAGCATTCTAGATCGTTGAAATCGTTCAAATAGATGGAATATTAATAAAAACGAATAATAAAAAATTTCGTCGTTTTTATGCTGTTTTTACGCGTTAAAACGCAGATTAAAGCTCAAAACGTGCTGTTTTGCTAAAATAATCATTTCTGCCACTTTAGATCGTTGAAATCGTTCAACAGACGTGCAATAATAAAAACGAATAATAAAATTTCAATGTTTTTATGCTGTTTTACGCGTTAAAACGCAGATTAAAAGCTCAAAACTTGCTGTTTTGCTAAAATAAGCATTTTCAAGCATTTTAGATCGCGTTGGAAATCGTTCAAATAGAAGCAATATTAATATAAAAACGAATAATAAAAATTGTCGTTTTATGCTGTTTTACGCGTTAAAACATTGATTAAAGCTTCAAAACGCTGTTTTGCTGAAATAATCATATTCAAGCATCTCTAGATCGTTGAAATCGTTCAAATAGACGTATTAATAAAAACGAATAATAAAAAAAATGTCGTCGTTTTATGCTGTTTTTACGCGCTAAAAACGCAGATTAAAGCTCAAAACGTGCTGTTTTGCTAAAATAAGCATTTTAAAGCATTTTAGATCGTTGGAAATCGTTCAAATAGAAGCAATATTAATAAAAAACGAACAATAAAAATTCAATGTTTTATGCTGTTTTACGCGTTAAAACGCAGATTAAAGCTTAAAACGTGCTGTTTTGCTAAAAATTCCGTTTTAGTTTTAGCGTTAAAAAAATTAAATAAACGCTGTTTTCAAAATAATCATTTTAAGCATTTAAATCGTTGAAATCGTTAAATAGACGCTTTAAAAAACGAAATAAAATTCCGTTTTAGTTTTAGCTTTAAAAAAAGCAGATTAAAGCTTAAAAACGTCGTTTTAAAAATTTTCGAAAACAATTTAAATCGTTCAAATAGCGTTTTAAAATTTAAAACGATAATAAAAAACGTCGTTTTATATACGTTAAAAAAATTTGTGTTTAAAAGGGGTTTTAAAAAAAATATTTTAGCATTTTGATCGTTAAACGTTAATAGCGCAATTAAAAACGAATATTAAAAATTTCTTTTTAAGTTTTACCGTTAAACGCAATTTGCTTTAAAAGGGTTTTTCAAAAAATCTTTTCCAAAATTTTAGATCGTTGAAATCGTTCAAATGGGCGCAATATTAATAAAAAAAAATAAATGTCGTTTTATGCTGTTTTACGCGTTAAAAAGTTTTAAAAATCAAAACGTGCTATTTTTGCTAAAATAAGCATTTTCAAGAAAGTTTAAAATAAATTCAAAAAAGCAATTTTAAAAAACGAATAATAAAAATTTCGTTTTTATGCTGTTTTACGCGTTAAACCCAGCAAAAGCTCAAACGTGCTTCGTTTTGCTAAATAATCATTTTCCAGCATTTTAGATCGTTGAAATCGTTCAAAAGACGCAATATTAATAAAAAACGAATAATAAAAATTTCGTCGTTTTATGCTTTTTTTACGCGTTAAAACGCAGATTTAAGCTCAAAACGTGCTGTTTTGCTAAAAATAATTTTCAAGCTTTTTAGATCGTTAAAAGTTCAAATAGAGAATATTAATAAAAACGAATAATAAAAATTCGTCGTTTTTATGCTGTTTTACGCGTTAAAACGAGATTAAAGCACAAAACGTGCTTTTTGTAAAAATAACATTTTCAAGCATTTAGATCGTTGAAATCGTTCAAATAAAAGCAAATTAATAAAAACGAATAAAAAAATTTCGTCGTTTTTATGCGTTTTACGCTTTAAAAAACGCAGATTAAAAGTCAAAACGTGCTGTTTTGCTAAAAAACATTTTCGGGCATTTTAGATGGAAACGTTAAAAGAAGATTATTAATAAAAAAAATAAAAAATTTCCGTCTTTAAAAAAGCTGTTTTAGCAAAAACGCAGTTTAAAGCTAAACTTGTTTTGAAAATTTAAATAAAGCGTTTTAATAAAAAATTTAAAAAAGCTTTTAATAAAACTTTATTAAAAAGGTTTTAAACCCAAAACGCGTTTCGCAATTAAGCTCTAAAATGCTTTTTGCTAAATAGCATTTAAGCATTTAACGTGAAATTTCAAATAAAGAATATTATAAAACGTTAAAAAATTCGTCGTTTAGTTTTAGGTTAAAACGCAGTTTAAGCTAAAGGCTGTTTGCTAAATAAGATTTAATTTAAACGGAAATTAAAATAGACGAATCATAAAACGAAAAAATTGCGTTTAGCTTTTTTAGCTAAAACGCAGTTAAGCTAAAACGTTTTTTTTAAATAACATTTCAAGCATTTAAAAAAATTTAAATCCTTTTTAAATTAAAACGAATTTTAAAAATCAAACGTCGTTTTTGCTGTTTAGCTTTAAATGCAGATTAAAGCTCAAAACGTCTTTATAAAAAAAATAAAAATTTGTTTAAAATCTTTAAAATAAAAAATTAAAAAACGACTAAAAAAATTGTTGTTTAAAATTTTTTAAAGCTTTAAACGGGTTAACGTTTAAAATGCATAATAAGCATTTTCAGATTTTAATCGTTTAAATGTTAAAAGCAAATTAATAAAAAGCGATTAATAAAAATCGCTTTTAGCTGTTTTCGCTTAAAACGTCAATTAAGCATTTAAAAGCGTTTAGTAAAAATAATCATTTTTAGCATTTTAGACGTTAAAACGTTAAAAGAAACGCTTTTTAAAAAAAAAAAAAAATTTCAGCGTTTATGTGTTTTAATCACGTTAAACAGATTAAAAGCTAAAACGTATTTTTAAAAATTTTTTTTAAGCAGTTTTAGATGTGAAATCGTTTAAACTAAAGTCTTTAGAAAAAACAATAAAAAATTCTGTTTTTGTGTTTACTTAAAAGAGATTAAAGTAAAACGGCAATTATTAAAAAATCATTTTCAAGCTTTTTAGCGTTAACGTTAAAAACGCAGATTAATAAAAAGCTAATATAAAAAATTCTGTTTTATTTTATTACGCTTAAATCGTTAAATTAAAGCCAATATTTTAATAAAAAATAATAAAATTTCAGCTTTTATGCTGTTTAACGTTAAAAGAGTTAAATCAAAACTTTTTAATAAAAGCATTTTTCAGCTTTTTAGTCGTTTACGTTCAAAATAGAAGAATATAAAAAGCTACTAAAATTCTGTTTTATGCTGTTTTTACTTTTAAAACGCAGATTAAACTCAAAACGATGCGTTTTGTAAAATAACATTTTCAACTTTAGATCGTGATTTTAGTGTTACAATTTAAAAAGAATAAATAAAACGTCTTTTTTGCTTAACGTAAATCAATTAAACTCAAAACGATGATTTTTTAAAATAACATTTTAAGCATTTAGATAGAAAACGTTTATGTTACGCAATATTAATAAAAAAAATAAAATTAACGTTTTTATGCTGTTTTACTTAAAACGAGATTAAGCTAAAAGTGCTGTTTTGCTAAAATAAAAGTTTTCAAATTTTAATCGTTGAAATAAAAATAGAGCATTTATAAACGACTAATAAAAGGATTCACTTTAAGTTTGTTTTGTTAAAAAATAATTCAAATTGATCGTTGATTGTTCAAATAACATATTATAAATTAGATCATAAAATTCATTTATGTTATTTAAACGTAAAATAAAAATTCGCTTTAGCTGTTTTACGCGTTAAAACGAATTAATTTCAAACGTGCTTTTTGCAAATATTCAATTTTCAAAGATTTTAATCGTTAAATTCGAAAAAAATACAATTTAATGATTAATTAAAACGCGTTTTTTAAATCTGTTTTCGCTTAAAACGCAATAAATTCAAAATGCCTTTTCTTAAAATAATAAATTCGAAATTTAATAAAACGAAATAATAACAAAAATCGTCGTTTTTATAGCTGTTTACGCGTTAAAACGCAGATTAAAGTCAAAACGTGCTGTTTTGCGTTAAAAAATAATAATTTAACATTTTAGATCGTTGAAATCGTTCAAATAGAAGCAATATTAATAAAAACCAATAATAAAAATTCGTCGTTTTTATGCTGTTTTACGCGTTAAAACGCAGATTAAAAGCTCAAAACGTGCTGTTTTGCTAAAATAATCATTTTCAAGCATTTTAGATCGTTGAAATCGTTCAAATAGAAGCAATATTAATAAAAACGAATAATAAAAATTGTCGTTTTATGCTGTTTTACCTTTAAAACGCGGATTAAAAGCTCAAAACGTGCTGTTTTGCTAAAATAATCATTTTCAAGCATTTTAGATAGTTGAAATCGTTCAAAAGACGCAATATTAATAAAAACGAATAATAAAAATTTCGTCGTTTTTATGCTGTTTTACGCGTTAAAACGCAGATTAAAGCTCAAAACGTGCTGTTTTGCTAAAATAACATTTTCAAGCATTTTAGATCGTTGAAATCGTTCAAATAGAAGCAATATTAATAAAAACGAATAATAAAAATTCGTCGTTTTATGCTGTTTTACGCGTTAAAACGCAGTTTAAAAAGCTCAAAACGTGCTGTTTTGCTAAAATAATCATTTTCAAGCATTTTAGATCGTTGAAATCTTTCAAATAGACGCAATATTAAAAAAAACGAATAATAAAAATTTCGTCGTTTTTATGCTGTTTTACGCGTTAAAACGCAGATTTAAGCTCAAAACGTGCTGTTTTGCTAAAATAAGCATTTTCAAGCATTTTAGATCGTTGAAATCGTTCAAATAGAAGCAATATTAATAAAAACGAATAATAAAAATTCGTCGTTTTTATGCTGTTTTACGCGTTAAAACGCATATTAAAGCACAAAACGTGCTGTTTTGCTAAAATAATCATTTTCAAGCATTTTAGATCGTTGAAATCGTTCAAATAGACGCAATATTAATAAAAACGAATAATAAAAATTTCGTCGTTTTTATGCTGTTTTACGCGTTAAAACGCAGATTAAACTCAAAACGTGCTGTTTTGCTAAAAAAGCATTTTCAAGCATTTTAGATGGTTGAAATCGTTCAAATAGAAGCAATATTAATAAAAACGAATAATAAAAATTCGTCGTTTTATGTTGTTTTACGCGTTAAAACGCAGATTAAAGCTCAAAACGTGCTGTTTGCTAAATAATCATTTTCAAGCATTTTAGATCGTTGAAATCGTTCAAATAGACGCAATATTAATAAAAAACGAATATAAAAATTTCGTCGTTTTTATGCTGTTTTACGCGTTAAAACGCAGATTAAAACTCAAAACGTGCTGTTTTGCTAAAATAAGCATTTTCAAGCATTCTAGATCTTGAAATCGTTCAAAATAGAAGCAATATTAATAATAAACGAATAATAAAAAATTCGTCGTTTTTGCTGTTTTACGCGTTAAAACGCAGAATTAAAACTCAAAACGTGCTGTTTTGCTAAAATAATCATTTTCAAGCATTTTAGATCGTTGAAATCGTTCAAATAGACGCAATATTAATAAAAACCAATAAAAAAAATTTCGTCGTTTTATGCTGCTTTTACGCGTTAAAACGCAGTTTAAAAAGCTCAAAACGTGCTTTTTTTGCTAAAAAAAGTTTTTTAAAACTTTTTAATCGTTAAACGTTAAAAGAAGAATAAAAAAACGTTAAAATTCTTTTTTTTTTTTAGCGTTAAAACGTTAAAACCAAAAATTTTTTAAAATTCTTTTCGTTTTAGCGTTAAACCGTTAAATAACGCTTTAAAAAAAAAACAATTAAAATTTGTGTTTTATTGTTTTTTTTTAAAAAAAAAAAAAGGGGTTTTTTTAAAATCTTTTTGCTTTTTAGCGTTAAACGTTAAAAAAAAGCTTTAAAAAAAAAAAATTAAAAATTTTTTTTCCCTTAAAACGAAATTTAAAATAAAATTTTTTTTTAAAAAAATTTTTTTAAATTTTTATTTAAATTTAAATTTAAAAGGCAAAAAAAAAAAATTTTAAAAAAATTTCCCTTTTTTATGCTTTTTTACCGTTAAACGCGATTAAAAAAAAATTTTTTAAAAAAAATTTTTAAGTTTTTTAGCGTTAAACGTTAAATCAAGCTTTTAAAAAAAAACCAAAAAAAAATTTTTTTAAATTTTTTTCGCTTAAAAAACCAAAAAACCAAAATGCGTTTTGTTAAAAAATTTTTTAAGTTTTTTTTAACTTAAAAATCGTTAAAAAAGAAATTTAAAAAAAAAAAAAAAAAAAAATTTCTTTTTTTTTACTTTTAAAAAACGCGAAAAAGCAAAAAACTTTTTTTGGAAAAAATAACTTTTCAAATTTTTAAATTTTAAATTTAAAATGCGAATTTAATAAAAATAATAAAAAAATTTTTTTTTTTGTTTTTTAAAAAACCAATTGCCCCGGGTTTTTGCAAAAAAAAAATTTTTTTTTAAAACGTTAAATAAAAAAAAAAAAAAAAAAAATTTTTTTTTTCTTTTGGTTAAAACGCAGATTAAAGCTCAAAACGTGCTGTTTTGCTAAAATAAGCATTTTCAAGCACTTTAGATCGTTGAAATCGTTCAAATAGACGCAATATTAATAAAAACGAATAATAAAATTTCGTCGTTTTTATGCTGTTTTACGCGTTAAAACGCAGTTTAAAAAGCTCAAAACGTGCTGTTTTGCTAAAATAATCATTTTCAAGTACTTTTGATCGTTGAAATCGTTCAAATAGACGCAATATTAAAAAAAACGAATAATAAAATTTCGTCGTTTTTTATGCTGTTTTACGCTTTAAAAACGCAGATTAAGCTCAAAACGTGCTGTTTTGCTGAAATAAGCATTTTCCCCATTTTAGATCGTTGAAATCGTTCCAAATAGAAGCAATATTAATAAAAACGAATAATAAAAATTCGTCTTTTTTATGCTTTTTTACGCGTTAAAACGCAGTTTAAAAAGCTCAAAACGTGCTGTTTTGCTAAAATAATCATTTTCAAGCATTTTAGATCGTTGAAATCGTTCAAATAGACGCAATATTAATAAAAACGAATAATAAAAATTTCGGGGGTTTGCGGGATGAGGATTTTCGCTTTATCTGAATCGCTCAAATGTCAATATTAATAAATGAATAATAAAATTTCGTCGTTTTATGCTGTTTTACGCGTTAAAACGCAGATTAAAGCTCAAAACGTGCTGTTTTGCTAAAATAAGCATTTTCAAGCATTTTAGATCGTTGAATCGTTCAAATAGAAGCAATATTAATAAAAACGAATAATAAAAAATTCGTCGTTTTTATGCTGTTTTACGCGTTAAAACGCAGATTAAAGCTCAAAACGTGCTGTTTTGCTAAAATAATCATTTTCAAGCATTTTAGATCGTTGAAATCGTTCAAATAGAAGCAATATTAATAAAAACGAATAATAATAAATTCGTCGTTTTATGCTGTTTTACACTTTAAAACGCGGATTAAAGCTCAAAACGTGCTGTTTTGCTAAAATAATCATTTTCAAGCATTTTGATAGTTGAAATCGTTCAAATAGACGCAATATAAAAAAAAACGAATAATAAAATTTCGTCGTTTTTTATGCTGTTTACGCTTTAAAAACGCAGATTAAAGCTCAAAACTTTTTTTGCAAAATAAGCATTTTCAACATTTTGATCGTTGAAATCGTTAAATAAAAGCAAATTAATAAAACGAATAAAAAAAATTTTTTTTTATGCTTTTTTACGCGTTAAAACGCGATTAAAGCTCAAAACGTGCTGTTTTGCTAAAATAACATTTTCAAGCTTTTTAGATCGTTGAAATCTTCAAATAGAAGCAATATTAATAAAAACGAATAAAAATTTTGTTTTTGTTTTTTTTGCTTTAAAAAGCAGAAAA
>NW_027046905.1:0-19336 GCF_025399875.1 Dalotia coriaria | reverse complement strand
TTTTATCGTTTTACGTTTTCGTTAAACGCAGAATATACTAAAAACGTGCTGTTTGCAAAAATAAGCATTTTAAAACATTTTAAATCGTTGAAATCGTTCAAATAGCCTATTAATAAAAAAAATAATAAAAATTCGTCGTTGCTGTTTTAGCTTTAAAAAACGCAGTTAAAGCTCAAAACGTGCTGTTTTGCTAAAATAAGCATTTTCAAGCATTTTAATCGTTGAAATCGTTCAAATAGAACAATATTAATAAAAAACGAATAAAAAAAAATTCGTCGTTTTATGCTTTTACCCCGTTAAAACCAGATTAAACTCAAAACGTGCTTTTTTTGCTAAAAAAAGCATTTTCAAGCATTTTAGATCGTTGAAATCGTTCAAATAGCGCAATAAAAAAAAAACGAATAATAAAAATTTCGTCGTTTTATGCGACGCGTTAAAACGCAGATTAAATCAAAACGTGCTGTTTTGTTTTAAAATAACTTTTTTCAAGCATTTTAGATCGTTGAAATCGTTAAAATAAACAATTTAAAAAAAAACGAATAAAAAAATTTCGTCGTTTTTTATGCTTTTTTTACGCGTTAAAACGCAGATTAAACCAAAACGTGCTGTTTTCCCCAAAAAAAGCATTTTCAAGCATTTTAGATCGTTGAAATCGTTTAAATAAACAATATTAATAAAAACGAATAAAAAAAAAATTCGTCATTTTTATGCTTTTTTACGCGCTAAAACGCAGATTAAATCTAAAAACTCTTTTTTTGCTAAAATAACATTTTCAAGCATTTTAGATCGTTGAAATCTTTTCAAATAGACGTATTAATAAAACGAATAATAAAAATTCGTCGTTGCTGTTTTCGCGTTAAAACGCGAATAAAGCTCAAAACTGCTGTTTTGCAAAAATAAGCATTTTCAAGTTTTTTAGATCGTTGAAATCGTTCAAATAGAAACAATTTTAAATAAAACGAAAAATAAAAAATTCCTGTTTTATGCTGTTTTCGCTTTAAAAACGCAGTTTAAAAACTCAAAACGTGCTGTTTTGCTAAAATAACTTTTTTCAACTTTTTTACATCTGAAACCCCGTTCAAATAGACGCAATAAAAAAAAAAAAGAAAATAAAAATTCGTCTTTTTTTATGCTGTTTTACGCGTTAAAACGCAGATTAAACTAAAAACGTGCTGTTTTGCAAAAATAAGCACTTTCAAGCTTTTTTAGATCGTTAAATCTTTAAAAATGCGCAAAAAATAAAAACGAATAATAAAATTTCGTCTTTTTTATGCTGTTTTAGGGGTTAAAACGCAGATTAAAGCTCCTCGTCTGTTTTGCTAAAATAAGCTTTTTTCAAGCATTTTAGATCGTTGAAATCGTTCAAATGCGCAATAAAAAAAAACGAATAAAAAAAATTTTGTCGACTTTATGCTGTTTTGCGTTAAAACGGGGGAATAACTAAAAACGTTGTTTTGCTAAAAAAAAACATTTTCAAGCTTTTTTTAGATCGTTGAAATCGTTCAAATAGAACAATATTAAAAAAAAGCGAATAAAAAAAAAAATTCGTGAAATGCTGTTTACGCGTTAAAACGCGTTAAATCAAAACTGCTGTTTTGCAAAATAACATTTTCAAGCTTTTTTAGATCGTTGAAATCGTTCAAATAGAAGCAATATTAAAAAAAAGGAATAATAAAAATTCGTCTTTTTTATGCTTTTTTTACCCCGTTAAAACGCGGCAAAAACTCAAAACGTGCTGTTTTGCTAAAATAAACATTTTCAACCCAGATCGTTGAAATCATTCAAATAAAAGAAAAATAAAAACAAATAATAAAAAATTCGTCGTTTTTATGCTGTTTTACGCATTAAAAACGCAGTTTTAAAAACTAAAAACGTGCTTTTTTTGCTAAAATAAGCTTTTTCAAAGCATTTTAGATCGTTGAAACCCTTTCCCAAAATAGACGCAATATTAAAAAAAACGAATAAAAAAAAATTTCGTCTTTTTTTATGCTGTTTTACGCGTTAAAACGCAGTTTAAAAAAGCTCAAAACGTGCTGTTTTGCTAAAAAAAAAGCATTTTCAAGCATTCTAGATCGTTGAAATCGTTAAAAATAGACGCAATAAAAATAAAAAATGAATAAAAAAAATTTCGTCTTTTTTATGTTTTGTTTTACGCGTTAAAACGCAGAATAAAACTAAAAACGTGCTTTTTTTGCTAAAATAAGCATTTTAAAAGCTTTTTAAAAATCTTTGGGAAATCGTTAAAAAGGGCGCAATTTTTAAAAAAAAACAAAATAAAAAAAATTTCGTCTTTTTTTATGCTGTTTTACGGGGGTTAAAACGCAGTTTAAAAACTAAAAACGTGTTTGTTTTCCCAAAATAAAGCATTTTCAAGCTTTTTTGGATCGTTGAAATCGTTAAAAGGGAAGCAATATTAATAAAAACGAATAAAAATTCGTCTTTTTTATGCTTTTTTTTACGCGTTAAAACGCAGTTAAAAATCAAAACGTGCTTTTTTCCCTAAAAAAAAAGCATTTTCAAGCATTTTGGGTCTTTTAAAATCGTTAAAAATAGACGCAAAAAAAATAAAAAAGATAATAAAAAAAGTCGTTTTTTTTTGCTTTTTTTACCCCGTTAAAACGCAGATTAAAACTAAAAACGTGCTGTTTTGCTAAAATAAGCATTTTCAAGCTTTTTTAAGATCTTTGGGAAATCTTTTTAAATAAAAACAATAAATAAAAACGAATAAAAAAAAATTTCCCGTCTTTTTTAATGCTTTTTTCACGCGTTAAAACGCAGTTTAAAAAGCTCAAAACGTGCTGTTTTGCTAAAATAATCATTTTCAAGCATTTTAATCTTGAAATCGTTCAAATAGAAGCAATATTAATAAAAACGAATAATAAAAATTCGTCGTTTTTATGCTGTTTTACGCATTAAAACGCAGATTAAAGCTCAAAACGTGCTGTTTTGCTAAAGTAAGCATTTTCAAGCATTTTAGATCGTTGAAACGTTCAAATAGACGCAATATAATAAAAACGAAATAAAAATTTCGTCATTTTATGCTGTTTTACGCAGTTAGAAACGCGAATAAAGCTCAAAACGTGCTGTTTTTGCAAAAAAGCATTTTCAAGCATTTTAGATCGATTGAAATCGTTCAAATAGAAGCAATATTAATAAAACGAATAATAAAATTCGTCGTTTTATGCTGTTTTAGCGTTAAAACGCAGATTAAAGCTCAAAACGTCGTTTTGCTAAAATAAGCATTTTCAAGCATTTTAAGATCGTTGAAATCGATCAAATAGAGCAATAAAATAAAAACGAATAATAAAAATTTCGTCGTTTTTGCTGTTTTACGCGTTAAAACGCAGATTAAAGCTCAAAACGTGCTGTTTTCAAAATTTTAATCATTTTCAAGCATTTTAGATCGTTGAAATCGTTTAAATATAAGCAATAATAAAAACGAATAAAAAAAATTCGTCATTTTAGCTTTTACGCTTAAAACGCAGATTAAACTCAAAACGTTTTTCAAAATAAGAAATTTTCAACATTTAGATCGTTAATACTTAAAATAGACGCAATATTAATATGATAATAAAAATTTCGTCGTTTTTTTCGTTTTTGCGTTAAAACGCAGAATAACTCAAACGTGCTGTTTGAAATAACATTTTCGAAGCATTTTAGATCGTTGAAATCGTTCAAATAGAAGCAATATTAATAAAAACGAATAATAAAAATTCGTCGTTTTATGCGTTTACGCGTTAAAACGAGATTAAAATCAAAACGTGCTGTTTGCTAAAATAGATTTTCAATCATTTTAGATCGTTGAATATTTAAATAGACAAATAATAAAATGAATAATAAAAATTCGTCGTTTTATGCTGTTTTACGCTTTAAAACGCAGATTAAAGCTCAAAACGTGCTGTTTTGCTAAAATAAGCATTTTCAAGCATTTTAGATCGTTGAAATCGTTCTAAATAGACGCAATATTAATAAAAACGAATAATAAAAATTTCGTCGTTTTATGCTGTTTTACGCGTTAAAACGCAGATTAAAGCTCGAAAAGTGCTGTTTTGCTAAAATAAGCATTTTCAAGCATTTTAGATCGTTGAAATCGTTCAAATAGAAGCAATATTAATAAAAACGAATAATAAAAAATTCGTCGTTTTATGCTGTTTTACGCTTTAAACGCAGATTAAAGCTCAAAACGTGCTGTTTTGCTAAAATAAGCATTTTCAAGCATTTTAGATCGTTGAAATCGTTCAAATAGGCGCAATATTAATAAAAACGAATAATAAAATTTCGTCGTTTTTATGCTGTTTTACGCGTTAAAACGCTGATTAAAGCTCAAAACGTGCTGTTTTGCTAAAATAAGCATTTTCAAGCATTTAGATCGTTGAAATCGTTCAAATAGACGCAATATTAATAAAAACGAATAATAAAATTCTGTCGTTTTATGCTGTTTTACGCGTTAAAACGCAGAATAAAGCTCAAAACGTGCTGTTTTGCTAAAATAAGCATTTTCAAGCATTTAGATCGTTGAAATCGTTCAAATAGACGCAATATTAATAAAACGAATAATAAAAAATTCGTCGTTTTATGCCTGTTTTACGCGTTAAAACGCAGATTAAAGCTCAAAACGTGCTGTTTTGCTCCGCGTTAAACGCAGATTAAAGCTCAAAACGTGCTGTTTTGCTAAAATAAGCATTTTCAAGCATTTTTTAGATCGTTGAAATCACCGTTCAAATAGACGTGGCCATTAATAAAAAACGAATACCGGGGAAAAATTTCGTCGTTTTATAAGCTGTTTTACGCGTTAAAACGCAGAATAAACAAAACGTGCTGTTTTGCTAAAATACAAGCATTTTCAAGCATTTTAGATCGTTGAAATCGTTCTTTCAAATAGAAGCTAAATATTAATAAAAACGAATAATAAAAATTCGTCGTTTTATGCTGTTTTACGCTAAAAACGCAGATTAAAAGCTCAAAACGTGCTGTTTTGCGAAAATAAGCATTTTCAAGTATTTTAGATCGTTGAAATCGTTCAAATAGACGCAATAAAAAATAAAAAACGAATAATAAAAATTTCATCGTTTTTATGCTGCTGTTCTTACGCGTTAAAAACGCAGAATAAAGCCTGCAAAACGTGCTGTTTTGCTAAAATAAGCATTTTCAAGCATTTTAGATCGTTGAAATCGTTCAACAGACGCGCACATAATAAAACGAATAATAAAAATTGTCGTTTTTATGCTGTTTTACGCTTTAAAACGCAGATTAAAAGTCAAACGTGCTGTTTTGCTAAACTAAGCATTTTCAAGTATTTTAGATCGTTGAAATCGTTCAAATAGACGCAATAAAAATAAAATCGAATAATAAAAATTTCATCGTTTTATGCTGTTTTACGCGTTAAAAACGCAGAATAAAGCTCAAAACGTGCTGTTTTGCTAAAATAAGCATTTTCAAGCATTTTAGATCGTTGGAAATCGTTCAAATAGACGCAATATTAATAAAACGAATAATAAAAATTTCGTCGTTTTTATGCTGTTTTACGCGTTAAAATCGCAGATTAAAAGCTCGAAAAGTGCTGTTTTGCTAAAAATAAAGCATTTTCAAGCATTTTAGATCGCTGAAATCGTTCAAATAGAAGCAATATTAATAAAAAACGAATAATAAAAAATTCGTCGTTTTATGCTGTTTTACGCTTTAAAACGCAGGATTAAAGCTCAAACGCTGTTTTACAAGCATAAAATAAGTATTTTCAAGCATTTTAGATCGTTGAAATCGTTCAAATAGACGCAGCAATATTAATAAAACGAATAATAAAAAATTTCGTCGTTTTATGCTGTTTTTACGCGTTAAAAAACGCTGATTAAAGCTCAAAACGTGCTGTTTTGCTAAAAAATAAGCATTTTCAAGCATTTTAGATCGTTGAAATCGTTCAAATAGACGCAATATTAATAAAAAAACGAATAATAAAAAATAAATTGTCGTTTTATGTTGCCTTTACGCGCGTTAAACGCAGAATAAAGCTCAAAACGTGCTGTTTTGCTAAAATAAGCATTTTCAAGCATTTTAGATCGTTGAAAATCGTTCAAATAGACGCAATATTAATAAAAAACGACACAAAATTCTCAATGTTTTATGCTGTTTTACGCGTTAAAATGCCGCAGGATTAAAGTTTCCAAAACGTGCTGTTTTGCTAAAATAAGCATTTTCAAGCATTTTAGATCGTTGAAACGGTTCAAATAGAAGTACTAAATAAAACGAATAATAAAAATTCGTCATTTTTATATGCTGTTTTACCGCTTTAAAACGCAGATTAAAGCTCAAAACGTGCTGTTTTGCTAAAATAAGCACTTTCAAGCATTTGTGATCGTTGAAACTGTTCAAATAGACGCAATAAAAATAAAAAGGAATAATAAAATTTCATCGTTTTATGCTGTTTTTACGCGTTAAAACGCAGAATAAAAGCTCAAAATGTGCTGTTTTGCTAAAATAAGCATTTTCAAGCATTTAGATCGTTGAAATCGTTCAAATAGACGCATATTAATAAAAAACGAATAATAAAAATTTGTCGTTTTATAAGCTGTTTTACGCAAGTTGTAACGTAGATTAATGCTCCTCGAAAGTGCTGTTTTGCTAAAATAAGCATTTTTCAAGCATTTAGATCGTTGAAATCGTTCAATAGAAGCAATATTAATAAAACGAATAATAAAAATCTTTGCTCGTTTTATAAGCGCTGTTTTACGCTTTAAAACGCAGATTAAAGCTCAAACGCGTTGTTTTGCTAAAATAAGCATTTTCAAGCATTTTAGATTGTTGACATCGTTCAAATAGACGCAATATTAATAAAAAACGAATAATAAAAATTCGTCGTTTTATGCTGTTTTACGCGTTAAAAACGCAGATTAAAGCTCAAAACGTGCTGTTTTAAGGTACCGGGGCATTTTCGGGCATTTTAGATCGCTGGAAATCGTTCGCTAAATAGACGTACATTAATAAAAAAACGAATAATAAAAATTTCGTCGTTTTGTTGCTCTTTACCCGTTAAAACGCAGATTAAAGCTCAAAACGTGCTGTTTTGCTAAAATAAGCATTTTCAAGCATTTTAGATCGTTGAAAATCGTTCAAATAGCTTTCAATATTAATAAAAAAACGAATAATAAAAATTTCGTCGTTTTTATGCTGTTTAACGCGTTAAAACGCAGATTAAAAGCTCGCAAAACATGCTGTTTTGCTAAAATAAGTATTTTCAAGCATTTCCACATCGTTGGAAATCGTTCAAATAGACGCAATAAAAAATAAAAACGAAGGCAAAATTTCATCGTTTTATGCTGTTTTACGTTAAACGCAGAATAAAGCTCCAAAACGTGCTGTTTTGCTAAAAATAAGCATTTTCAAGCATTTTAGATCGTTGGAAATCGTTCAAATAGACGAATATTAATAAAAACGAATAATGTACCCCTGTCAGTTTTATGCTGTTTTACGCGTTAAACGGTGATTAATGCCTCGAAAAAGTGCTGTTTTGCTAAAATAAGCAATTTTCAAGCATTTTAGATCGTTGAAATCGTTCAAATAGAAGCAATATTAATAAAAACGAATAATAAAAAAAATTCGTCGTTTTATGTTAGTTTTACGCTTTAAAACGCAGATTAAAGCTCAAAACGTGCTGTTTTGCTAAAATAAGCATTTTCTGCCATTTTTAGATCGTTGAAATCGTTCAACAGACGCATTATTAATAAAAACGAATAATAAAAATTTCGTCGTTTATGCTGTTTACGCGTTAAAACGCTGATTAAAGCTCAAAACGTGCCAGGTTTTGCTAAAATAAGCATTTTCGCCATTTGTGACGTTGAACCGTTCAAATAGACGCATTAATAAAAAACGAATAATAGTAAATCTGTCGTTTTATGCTGTTTTACGCGTTAAACGCAGAATAAAGCTCAAACGTGCCGTTTTGCCAAAAATAAGCATTTTCAAGCATTTGTGATCGTCACCGTTCAAATAGGACGCACATTAATAAAACGTAATAATAAAAATTTCGTCGTTTTTATGCTGTTTTACGCGTTAAATGAGATTAAAGCTCGAAAAGTGCTGTTTTGCTAAAATAAGCATTTTCAAGCATTTTAGATCGTTGAAATCGTTCAAATAGAAGCTAACATAATAAAAAAAACGAATAATAAAAAATTCGTCGTTTTAAATGCTGTTTTACGCTTTAAAACGCAGAGACAAAAGCTCAAAACGCGCTGTTTTGCTACAAAAATAAGCATTTTCGCCATTTTAGTTCGCTGAAATCGTTCAAATAGACGTGCGCAATATTAATAAAAAAACGAATAATAAAAATTTCCCGTCGTTTTGGCGTTGTTTTACGCGTTAAAACGCGCTGATTAAAGCTCAAAACGTGCTGTTTTGGCAAAATAAGCATTTTCAAGAATTTTAGATCGCTGAAATCGTTCAAATATGACGCAATATTAATAAAACGAATAATAAAAAATTCCGTCGTTTTATGCTGTTTTACGCTAAAAACGCAGATTAAAGCTCAAAACGTGCTGTTTTGCTAAAATAAGCATTTTCAAACATTTTACATCGTTGAAATCGTTCAAATAGACGCAATAAAAAATAAAAACGAATAATAAAAATTTCGTCGTTTTATGCTGCTGTTTTACGCGTTAAACGCAGAATAAAAGCTCAAAACGTGCTGCTTTTGCTAACGAAATAAACGCAGATTAAAAGCTCAAAACGTGCTGTTTTGCTAAAATAATCATTTTCAAGCATTTTAGATCGTTGAAATGTCTCAAATAGACGCAATATTACCAAAACAACACGAATAATGTACCCTGTCGTTTTGCTGTTTTACGCGTCAAAACGCAGATTAAAAGCTCAAACGTGCTGTTTCTTTGCTGCTAAAATAAGCATTTTCAAGCATTTTAGATCGCTGGAAATCACCGTTCAAATAGCTAAATATTAATAAAAAACGAATAATAAAAAATTCGTCACTTTTTATGCTGTTTTACGCGTTAAAACGCAGATTAAAGCTCAAAACGCTGTTTTGCTAAAAATAAGCCTTTTCTCAAGCATTTTTAGGATCATTGAACCGTTCAAACAGACGCAATATTAATAAAACGAATAATAAAAATTTCGTCGTTTTATGCGCTGTTTTACGCGTTAAAACGCAGATTCAAGCTCAAAAATGTGCCGTTTTGCTAAAATAAGCATTTTAGATCGTTGAAACGTTCAAATAGACGTGCAGCAATATTAATAAAAACGAATACGTACCCGTTTTATGCTGTTTTACGCGTTAAACGCAGATTAAAGCTCAAAACGTGCTGTTTTGCTAAAATAAGCATTTCAAGCATTTAGATCGTTGAAATCGTTCAAATAGACGCACATAAGAAAACGAATAATTAAAATTTCGTCGTTTTATGGTGTTTAACGCGTTAAAACGCAGATTAAAGCTCAAAAAACATGCTGTTTTGCTAAAATAAGCATTTCAAGCATTTGCCATCGCTGAAACTGTTCAAATAGATCGCACAAAAAATAAAAAACGAATAATAAAATTTCGTCGTTTTTATAAGCGTTTTTCGCGTTAAACGCAGAATAAAGCCTAAAAACGTGCTGTTTTTTTTAAAATAATCATTTTCGCTTATTTTAGATCGCTGGAAATCGCCCAAATAGACGCAATATTGACAAAACACGAATAATAAAAATTTCGTCGTTTTATGCTGTTTTACCTGCTTAAACGCAGATTAAAGCTCAAACGTGCTGTTTTAAGTGTTAAAATAAGCATTTTCAAGCATTTTAGATCGTTGAACTGTTCAAATAGAAGCAATATTAATAAAAAAACGAATAATAAAATTTCGTCGTTTTGCTGTTTAACGCGTTAAACGCAGGATTAAAAGCTCAAAACATGCCGGCAAAGGTACGCTACCTTTTACATCAAGCTGGAAATGTTCAAATAGACGCACAAAAATAAAACAAAATGGTGTACCCCCTGCCGTTTTATGCTGTTTTACGCGTTAAAAACGCAGAAGCTCAAAACGTGCTGTTTTGCTAAAATGCCATTTTCAAGCATTTCAGATCGTTGAAATCGTTCAAATAGACGCAGTATTATAAAAAACGACACAAAAATTTCGTCGTTTTATGCTGTTTTACGCGTTAAAACGCAGATTAAAGCTCAAAACGCTGTTTTGCTAAAATAAGCATTTTCAAGCATTTTGTGATCGTTGAAATGTTTGGTAGCCAGCTAAATATAATAAAAAAACGAATAATAAAAAAATCTGCCATTTTTATGTTGTTTTACGCGTTAAACGCAGATTAAGTCAAACGCCGGTTTTGCAAAAATAAGCATTTTCAAGCATTTTAGATCGTTGAAATCATTCCAAAATAGGATCGTGTAATATTAATAAAAAACGAATAATAAAAAATTTCTGTCGTTTTATGTTGTTTTACGCGTTAAACGTAGAATAAAGCTCAAAATCCCGCTGCTGTTTTGCTAAAACAAGTACATTTTCAAGCATTTAGATCGTTGGAAATCGTTCAAATAGACGCAATATTAATAAAACGAATAATAAAAATCTGGTCGTTTTATGTTGTTTTACGCGTTAAAACGCAGAATAAAAGCTCCAAACGCTGTTTTGCTAAAATAAGCATTTTCAAGCATTTTAGATCGTTGACATCGTTCAAATAGACGCAATATTAATAAAAAAACGAATAATAAAAATTTCGTCCTTTTATGCTGTTTTACCCGTTAAAACGCAGATTAAAGCTCCAAAACGTGCCGTTTTGCTAAAATAAGCATTTTCAAGCATTTTAGATCGTTGAAATCGTTCAAATAGACGCAATATTAATAAAAAACGAATAATAAAAAATTTCTGTCGTTTTATGCTGTTTTACGCGTTAAACGCAGACGGTGCCTCAAAACGCTGTTTTGCTAAAAATAAGCATTTTCAAGCATTTTAGATCGCTGGAAATCGTTCAAATAGCTAAATATTAATAAACAGCCAATGCAATTTCGTCGTTTTATGTTGTTTTACGTTAAAATCGCGAGATTAAAAGCTCAAACGTGCTGTTTTGCTAAAATAAGCATTTTCAAACATTTTACATCAAGCTGAAATCGTCTCAAATATCGCAATAAAAAATAAAAACGAATAATAAAAAATTTCCTGTCGTTTTATGCTGTTTTACGCGTTAAAAAACGCAGAATGCTCAAAACGCTGTTTTGCTAAAAATAAGTATTTTCAAGCATTTTAGATCGTTGAAACGTTCAAACAGAAGCAAATATTAATAAAAAACGAATAATAAAAATTCGTCGTTTTATGCTGTTTTTACGCGTTAAACGCATTAAAGCTCAAAACGCTGTTTTGCTAAATAATCATTTTCAAGCATTTTAGATCGTTGAAATCGTCTAAATAGACGCAATATTAATAAAACACGAATAATAAAATTTCGTCGTTTTATGCTGTTTTACGCGTCAAAATGCAGATTAAAGCTCAAAATGTGCTGTTTTGCTAAAATAAGCATTTTCAAGCATTTAGATCGTTGAAATCGTTCAAATAGAAGCAATATTAATAAAAAAACGAATAATAAAAAATTCGTCGTTTTTATGCTGTTTTACGTTAAAACGCAGATTAAAGCTCAAAAAACGTGCTGTTTTGCTAAAATAAATTTTCAAGCATTTTAGATCATTGAAATCGTTCAAACAGACGCAATATTAAGGCAAAAACGACACAAAAATTTCGTCGTTTTATGCTGTTTTACGCGTTAAAACGCAGATCTGGGGCTCAAACAAAGCTGTTTTGCTAAAAATAAGCATTTTAGATCGTTGAAATCGTTCGCCAAATAGACGCAATATTAATAAAAAACGAATAATAAAAATTCGTCGTTTTATGCTGTTTTACGCGTTAAAACGCGCAGACAAAGCCTCCCCAAAATGTGCTGTTTTGCTAAAATAAGCATTTTCAAGCATTTTAGATCGCTGGAAATCGTTCAAATAGACGTAAAAGTAAATATTAAGCAAAAACGAATAATTAAAATTTCGTCGTTTTTATGCTGTTTTACGTTAAAACGCAGATTAAAGCTCAAAACGTGCTGTTTTGCTAAAATAAGCATTTCCTTTCAAGTATTTTAGATCGTCGAAATCGTTCAAATAGAAGCAATAATAAAAAACAAATAATAAAAAGGCCGTTTTATGCTGTTTTACGTTAAAACGCAGATTAAAGCTCAAACGTGCTGTTTTGCTAAAATAAGCATTTTCAAGCATTTTAGATCGTTGAAATCACCCAAATAGACACAATATTAATAAAAACGAATAATAAAAATTTCGTCGTTTTATGTTGTTTTACGCGTTAAAACGCAGATTAAAAGCTCAAAACGTGCTGTTTTGCTAAAATAAGCATTTTCAAGCATTTTATATCGTTGAAATCGTTCAAATAGACGCAATATTAACAAAAAACGAATAATGTACCCGCCGTTTTATGCTGTTTTACGCGTTAAAACGGTGATTGCGCTCAAAACGTGCTGTTTTGCTAAAATAAGCATTTTCAAGCATTTTGTGATCGTTGAAATCGTTTTAAATAGAAGCACATAATAAAAAAACGAATAATAAAAATTCGTCGTTTTATGCTGTTTTACGCGTTAAAACGCGATTAAAGCTCAAAAATGTGCTGTTTTCATAAATAAGCATTTTCAAGCATTTTAGGATCGTTGAAACCGTCCAAATAGAAGCACATTAATAAAAAACGAATAATAAAAAAATTCGTCGTTTTATGTTGCTCTTACGCGTTAAAACGCAGATTAAAGCTCAAAACGTGCTGTTTTGCTAAAATAAAGCATTTTTCAAGCATTTTAGATCAAGTTGAAATCGTTCAAATAGACGTAAGTAAATATTAATAAAAAACGAATAATAAAAATTTCGGTCGTTTTTGCTGTTTTACGCGTTAAAACGCAGATTAAAGCTCAAAACGTGCTGTTTTCATAAAATAAGTATTTTCAAGCATTTTGATCGTTGAAATCGTTCAAATAGTGAAGCAATATTAATAAAAAACGTGAATAATAAAATCTATCGTTTTATGCTGTTTTACGCGTTAAAACGCAGATCATAAAGCTCAAACGTGCTGTTTTATATAAATAAGCACGTACGGTAGATCGTTAAAATCGTTCAAAATAGACGCAACAAAAAATAAAAAAACGAATAATATACCCTGTCGTTTTATGTTGTTTTACGTGTTAAAACGCAGAATAAAGCTTCCCCAAACGCTGTTTTGCTAAAAATAAGCATTTTCAAGCATTTTAGATCGTTGAAATCGTTCAAATAGGACGAATATTAATACCAAAAACGAATAATAAAATTTCTGCCGTTTTATGTTGTTTACGCGTTAAACGCTGATTAAAGCTCAAAACGCTGTTTTGCTAAAATAAGCATTTTCAAGCATTTTAGATCGGTGAAATCGTCTAAATAGACGCACATTAATAAAAACGAATAATAAAAATTCGTCGTTTTTATGTTGTTTTACGCGTTAAAACGTATATTAAAGCCCAAAAGTTGTTTTAAGTAAAAATAAGTGATTTTTCAAGCATTTTAGATCGCCGGAAATCGTTCAAATAGGCCACATAATAAAACGAATAATAAAAATTGTCGTTTTTATGTTGTTTTACGCGTTAAACGCAGATTAAAGCTCCAAACGTGCTTTTGTTTTGCTAAAATAAGCATTTTCAAGCATTTTAGATCGTTGAAATCGTTTAAATTGAAGCTTTCAAATATTAATAAAACGAATAATGTAAATCTGTCATTTATATTGTTTACGCGTTAAAACGCAGATTAAAGCCCAAACGTGGTGTGTTTTACAAAATAAGCATTTTCACATTTTAGATCAGTTGAAATCGTCTAAATAGGACGCAAATATTAATAAAAAACGAATAATAAAAATTTGCCGTTTTATGTTGTTTTACGCGTTAAACGCGAATAAAGCTCAAACGTGCTGTTTTGCTAAAAATAAGCATTTCCTCTTCAAGCATTTTAGATCGTTGAAATCGTTCAAATAGAAGCAATATTAATAAAAACGAATAATAAAAATTCGTCGTTTTATGCTGTTTTACGCGTTAAAACGCAGATTAAAGCTCAAACGTGCTGTTTTGCTAAAATAAGCATTTTCAAGCATTTTGATCGTTGAAATCGTTCAAAAGAGCAATATTAATAAAAACGAATAATAAAAATTCGTCGTTTTATGCTGTTTTACGCGTTAAAACGCAGATTTAAAGCTCAAAACGTGCTGTTTTGCTACAATAAGCAATTTCATGCATTTTAGATCGCTGAAATGTCTCAAATAGACGCGGCAATAAAAATAAAAACGAATAATAAAAATTTCGTCGTTTTATGTTGCTCTTTTACGCGTTAAAACGCAGAATAAAAGCTCAAACGTGCTGTTTTGCTAAAATAAGCATTTCAAGCATTTGTGATCGTTGAAATCGTTCAACAGACGCACATTAATAAAAAACGCATCACAAAATTTCGTCGTGCTTTTATGTTGTTTTACGCGTTAAAAACGGGGCAGAATGTGCTCAAACGTGCTGTTTTGCTAAAATAAGCATTTTCAAGCATTTTAGGATCGTTGAAATCGTTCAAATAGGAAGAAATATTAATAAAAACGAATAATAAAAATCTGTCGTTTTATGCTGTTTTACGCGTTAAAAACGTGGCAGATTAAAGTGCTCAAAACGTGCTGTTTTGCTAAATAAGCATTTTCAAGCATTTTGTGATCGCTGAAATCGTTCAAATAGACGCAATATTAATAAAACGAATAATGTAAAAAATTCGTCGTTTTTATGCTGTTTTACGCGTTAAAACGCGTGAATAAAGTGCCCAAAACGTGCTGTTTTGCTATAATATCAAGCAATTTCATGCATTTTAGGATCGTTGAAATCGTTCAAATAGACGCAATAAAAAATAAAAACGAATAATAAAATTTTGTCGTTTTATAAAGCTGTTTCACGCGTTAAAACGCAGAATAAAAGCTCAAAAACGCGCTGTTTTGCTAAAATAAGCATTTTCTGCCATTTTAGATCGTTGGAAATCGTTCAACAGATCGCAATATTAATAAAACGAATAATAAATTTCTGTCGTTTTATGCTGTTTTACGCGTTAAAAACGCAGATTAAAGCTCAAATCGTGCTGTTTTGCTTAAATAAGTATTTTCTTTTGAGCATTTTAGATCGTTGAAATCGTTCAAATAGACGCAATATTAATAAAAACGAATAATAAAAATTTGCCGTTTTTATGCTGTTTTACGCGTTAAAAACGCTGATTTAAAAGCTCAATACGTGCTCTTGCTAAAATAAGCATTTTCAAGCATTTTAGGATCGTTGAAATCGTTCAAATAGACGCAATATTAATAAAACGAATAATGTACCCGTCGTTTTAGAGTGCTGTTTTACGCGTTAAAACGCAGATTAAAGCTCAAACGTGCTGTTTTGCTAAAATAAGCATTTTCTAAGCATTTTAGATCGTTAAAATCGTTCAAATAGAAGCAATATTAATAAAAAACGAATAATAAAAATTTCGTCGTTTTTATGTTGTTTTACGCGTTAAAACGCAGATTAAAGTTTTCCTCAAAACGTGGTGTTTTGCTAAAATAAGCATTTTCAAGCATTTTTGATCGTTGAACCGTTTAAATAGAAGCAATATTAATAAAAAACGAATAATAAAAATTCGCCTATTTTATGTTGTTTAATGTGTTAAAACGTGATTGCAGTTCAAAAACGTAAATTGTTTTGCTAAAATACATTTTCAAGCATTTTAGATCGCTGAAATCGTCTAAAATAGACGCACATTAATTAAAAACGAATAATAATAAAAAATTTCTACCGACTTTATGGTGTTTTTACGCGTTAGCGGTGAATAAAGCCTCAAAAACGTGCTGTTTTACAAAATAAGTTTTCAAGCATTTTAGATCGTTGAAATCGTTCAAATAGAAGCAATATTAATAAAAACGAATAATAAAAAAAATTCAATGTTTTTATGTTGTTTTACGCGTTAAACGCAGATTAAAGCTAAAACGTGCTGTTTTGCTAAAAATAAAGCATTTTCAAGCATTTTAGATCGCTGAAATCGTTCAACAGACGCAATAATAAAAAAGGAATAATAAAAAATCGTCGTTTTATGCTGTTTTACGCGCTAAAACGCAGATTAAAAAGCTCAAAACGTGCTGTTTCGCTAAAATAAGCATTTTCAAGCATTTTGTGATCGTTGAAATCGTTCAAATAGAAGCAATATTAATAAAAAAATGAATAATAAAATTCGTCGTTTTATGCTGTTTTACGCGTTAAAACGCAGAATAAAAGCTCAAAACGTCCTGTTTTGCTAAAATAAGCATTTTCAAGCATTTAGATCGTTAGAAATTGCCTAAATAGACGCAATATTAATAAAAAAACGAATAATGTGTAAAATCTGTCGTTTTTATGCTGTTTTACGCGTTAAAACGTGCGATTAAAGCTCAAAATGTGCTGTTTTGCTAAAATAAGCATTTTCAAGCATTTTAGATCGTTGAAATCGTTCAAATAGAAGCAATATTAATAAAAAAAACGAATAATAAAAAAATTCGTCGTTTTATAAGCTGTTTTACGCGTTAAAACGCGGTGATTAAAAGCTCAAAACGTGCTGTTTTGCTAAAAATAAGCATTTTCAAGCATTTTGTGATCGTTGAAATCGTTCAACAGATGCAATATTAATAAAACGAATAATAAAAATTTCGTCGTTTTATGCTGATTTACGCGTTAAAACGCAGAATAAAAGCTCAAAACGTGCTGTTTTGCTAAAATAAGCATTTTCAAGCATTTTAGATCGTTGGAAATCATTCAAATAGACGCAATATTAATAAAACGAATAATAAAATTTCGTCTTTTTTTACGTCGTTTTTACGCGTTAAAACGCAGATTAAACTCAAAACGTGCTGTTTTTGCTAAAATAAGCATTTTCAAGCTTTTTTAGATCGTTGAAATCGTTCAAATAGAAGCAATATTAATAAAAACGAATAAAAAAAAAAATCGTATTTTATGCTGTTTTACGCGTTAAAACGCAGATTAAAAGCTCAAAACGTGCTGTTTTGCTAAAATAAGCATTTTCAAGCATTTTAGATCGTTGAAATCGTTCAAATAGACGCAATATTAATAAAACGAATAATAAAAATTTTGTCGTTTTAGTCTGTTTACGCGTTAAAACGCTGATTAAGCTCAAAACGTGCTGTTTTGCTAAAATAAAGCATTTTCAAGCATTTTAGATCGTTGAAATCGTTCAAATAGACGCAATATTAATAAAAACGAATAATAAAAATTTCGTCGTTTTTATGCTGTTTTACGCGTTAAAACGCAGAATAAAACTAAAAACGTGCTGTTTTGCTAAATAAGCATTTTCAAGCATTTTAGATCGTTGAAATCGTTCAAATAGAAGCAATATTAATAAAACGAATAATAAAAATTCGTCGTTTTTATGCTGTTTACGCTTTAAAAACGCAGTTAAAAAGCTCAAAACGTGCTGTTTTGCTAAAAAAAAACATTTTCAAGCATTTTAGATCGTTGAAATCGTTCAAATAGACGCAATAAAATAAAAAGGGAATAATAAAAATTTCGTGTTTTATGTTTGTTTTACGCGTTAAAACGCAGATTAAACTAAAAACGTGCTGTTTTTGCTAAAATAAGCATTTTCAAGCATTTTAAATCGTTGAAATCGTTCAAATAGAGCAATATTAATAAAAACGAATAAAAAAAATTCGTCGTTTTTATGCTGTTTTACGCGTTAAAACGCAGATTAAACTCAAAACGTGCTGTTTTGTTTAAAATAAGCATTTTCGCATTTAGATCGTTGAAATCGTTTAAATAGAAGCAATATTAATAAAACGAATAATAAAAATTCGTCTTTTTATGCTGTTTTACGCGTTAAACGCAGTTTAAAAACTCAAAACGTGCTTTTTTTGCTAAAATAAGCATTTTCAAGCATTTTAGATCGTTGAAATCATTCAAATAGACGCAATATTAATAAAAACGAATAAAAAAATTTCGTCGTTTTTACGTCGTTTTACGCGTTAAAACGCAGATTAAAACTCAAAACGTGCGTTTTGCTAAAATAAGCATTTTCAAGCATTTTAGATCGTTGAAATCGTTCAAATAGAAGCAATATTAATAAAAACGAATAATAAAAAATCGTATTTTTATGCTGTTTTACGCGTTAAAACGCAGATTAAAAGCTCAAAACGTGCTGTTTTGCTAAAAAAAAGCATTTTCAAGCATTTTAGATCGTTTGAAATCGTTCAAATAGACGCAATATTAATAAAAACGAATAATAAAAATGTTGTCGTTTTTATGCTGTTTTACGCGTTAAACGCTGATTAAAGCTCAAAACGTGCTGTTTTGCATAAAATAAGCATTTTCAAGCATTTTAGATCGTTGAAATCGTTCAAATAGACGCAATATTAATAAAAACGAATAATAAAAAATTCGTCGTTTTTATGCTGTTTTACGCGTTAAAAACGCAGATTAAAGCTGAAAACGTGCTGTTTTGCTAAAATAAGCATTTTCAAGCATTTTAGATCGTAGAAATCGTTCAAATAGAAGCAATATTAATAAAAACGAACAATAAAATTTTCGTCGTTTTTATGCTGTTTTACGCGTTAAAACGCGAATTAAAGCTCAAAACGTGCTGTTTTGCTTAAATAAGCATTTTCAAGCATTTTAGATCGTTGAAATCGTTTAAATAGAGCAATATTAATAAAAACGAATAATAAAAATTCGTCATTTTATGCTGTTTTACGCGTTAAAACGCAGATTAAACTCAAAACGTGCTGTTTTGCTAATATAAGCATTTTCAAGCATTTTAGATCGATAAAATCGTTCAAATAGACACAATATTAATAAAAACGAAATAAAAAATTTCGTCGTTTTTATGCTGTTTTACGCGTTAAAACGCAGAATAAAGCTCAAGACGTGCTGTTTTGCTGAAATAAGCATTTTCAAGCATTTTAGATCGTGTGAAATCGTTCAAATAGAAGCAATATTAATAAAAACGAATAATAAAAAATTCGTCGTTTTTATGCTGTTTTACGCGTTAAAACGCAGATTAAAGCTCAAAACGTGCTGTTTTGCTAAAATAAAACATTTTCAAGCATTTTAGATCGTTGAAATCGTTCAAATAGACGCAATATTAATAAAAACGGATAATAAAAAATTTCGTCGTTTTTATGCTGTTTTACGCGTTAAAACGCAGATTAAAGCTCAAAACGTGCTGTTTTGCTAAAATAAACATTTTCAAGCATTTTAGATCGTTGAAATCGTTCAAATAAGCAAATTAATAAAAAAGGGAATAAAAAAAATTTTT
>NW_027046904.1:0-19340 GCF_025399875.1 Dalotia coriaria | reverse complement strand
TTTTTTAAAACTGTTTCGTCGTTAAAAGCATATTGCTCAAAACGTGCTGTTTTGCAAAATAACATTTTCAAGCATTTTAGATCGTTGAAATCGATCAAATAGAGCAATATTAATAAAAACGAATAATAAAAATTTCGTCGTTTTATGCTGTTTACGCGTTAAACGCAGATTAAAGCTCAAAACGTGCTGATTTGTTAAAATAAGCATTTTCAAGCATTTTAGATCGTTGAAATCGTTCAAATAGAAGCAATATTAATAAAAACGAATAATAAAAATTCGTCGTTTTATGCTGTTTTACGCGTTAAAACGCATATTAAAGCTCAAAACGTGCTGTTTTGCTAAAATAAGCATTTTCAAGCATTTTTAGATCGTTGAAATCGATCAAATAGAAGCAATATTAATAAAAACGAATAATAAAAATTCGTCGTTTTATGCTGTTTTTACGCGTTAAAACGCAGATTAAAACTCAAAACGTGCTGTTTTGCTAAAATAAGCATTTTCAAGCATTTTAGATCGTTGAAATCGTTCAAATAGAAGCAATTTAATAAAATACGAATAATAAAAATTATCGTTTTATGCTGTTTTAACGCGTTAAAACGCAGATTAAAGCTCAAAACGTGCTGTTTTGCTAAAATAAGCATTTTCAAGCATTTTAATCGTTGAAATCGTTAAAATAGAAGCAATATTAATAAAAACGAATAATAAAAATTCGTCGTTTTATGCTGTTTTACGCGTTAAAACGCAGATTAAAGCTCAAAACTGCTGTTTTGCTAAAATAAGCATTTTCAAGCATTTTAGATCGTTGAAATCGTTCAAATAGACGCAATTTAATAAAAACGAATAATAAAAATTTCTCGTTTTTATGCTGTTTTACGCGTTAAAACGCAGATTAAAGCTCAAAACGTGCTGTTTTGCTAAAATAAGCATTTTCAAGCATTTTGATCGTTGAAATCGTTCAAATAGAAGCAATATTAATAAAAACGAATAATAAAAAATTCGTCGTTTTATGCTGTTTTACGCGTTAAAACGCAGATTAAAACTCAAAACGTGCTGTTTTGCTAAAATAAGCATTTTCAAGCATTTTAGATCGTTGAAATCGTTCAAATAGACGCAATATTAATAAAAACGAATAATAAAAATTTCGCCGTTTTTATGCTGTTTTACGCGTTAAAAACGCAGATTAAAACTCAAAACGTGCTGTTTTGCTGAAATAACATTTTCAAGCATTTTAGATCGTTGGAATCGTTCAAATAGAAGCAATATTAATAAAAACGAATAATAAAAAATCGTCGTTTTTATGCTGTTTTACGCGTTAAAACGCAGATTAAAGCTCAAAACGTGCTGTTTTGCTAAAATAAGCATTTTCAAGCATTTTAGATCGTTGAAATCGTTCAAATAGACGCAATATTAATAAAAACGAATAATAAAAATTTCGCCGTTTTATGCTGTTTTACGCGTTAAAACGCAGATTAAAACTCAAATCGTGCTGTTTTGTTTCAAAATAAGCATTTTCAAGTATTTTAGATCGTTGAAATCGTTCAAATAGACGCAATATTAATAAAAACAAATAATAAACATTTCGTCCTTTTATGCTGTTTTACGCGTTAAAACGCAGATTAAAGCTCAAAACGTGCTGTTTTGCTAAAATAAGCATTTTCAAGCATTTTAGATCGTTGAAATCGTTCAAATAGAAGCAATATTAATAAAAACGAATAATAAAATTCGTCGTTTTTATGCTGTTTTACGCGTTCAAACGCAGATTAAAGCTAAAAACGTGCTGTTTTGCTAAAATAATTTCATTTTAAATGCATTTTAGTTTAAATCGTTCAAATAGACCATATTAAAAAAAAACGAATAATAAAAAATTTGTCGTTTTTATGCTGTTTAGCGTAAAAACCAGATTAAAATCAAAAGTGCGTTTTTTGTTTTAAGCATAAGCATTTTAACGTTAATGTTCAAATAAATCGTTAAATAAAAATAATAAAAAACGAATTAATAAAAATTTCATGCGTTAATGCTGTTATGGTTAAAGCGTTGCTAAAAGGCTGTTTTCAAGAATTAAGCATTTTAAATTTTAGATAATTTGTAAATCGTTCAAATAGACAAAAATCGAATTATAAAACTGTTTCCGTTTTAGGCTGTTTACGCTAAAACACAGATTAAAATAAAACATGCTGTTTTTAAATAAGCATTTCAAGCATTTTAAGTTTGAAACGTAAAAAAAATATTATAAAAACGAATAATAAAATCGTCGTTTTATGTACTGTGTTTGCTTAAAAGCAGATTCAAAATGTGTTTTGCAAAAATAGATTTTAAATTTTAGATCGTTGAAATGCAAATAAGCGAATATTAATAAAAACGAATAAAACTAATTCGTGCTGTTTTATAATTTACGTTAAAAGCATTTTAAAGTTCAAATGCGTTTGCAATATTAAGCATTTAATATTTAGATCGTTGAAATCGTCAAATAACGCGAATTAAAAAATAAACTAATAATACTTTTTCCTTTAATGCTTTTCGTTTAAGATTAAACGTTACATAGACGCATATTTAAAATAAAATTTTCAGCATTTTAGATGTTGAATGTTCAATTAAAGAAATTTAATAAAAAGAATAATAAAAATTCGCTTATTTTTCAAGCATTTCAAATTAAATGTTCAAATCGTGCTTTTAAAAATAATCAATATTAAATTTAAATTTATAAATTTAAACTAACGCAGATTAATAAAACGAAATTTAAAAAATTCTTTTAATGCTTTTTAACGCGTTAAAGTTCAAATCAAAAGGGAATTTTAAAAAAATAAATTTGTCGTTTCATGCTGTTTTCGCTTAAACCGATTAAAATAAAGGGTTTTTACAAAAATAAAGCGTTTTAATCTTTTTTACGCGTTAAAACGAAAGATAAACCCAAAATGATTAAAGCTAAAAAAAGTTTTCAGTTTTGTTTTACGCGTTAAAACAGATTAAAGACTCAAAACGTGCTGTTTTGAAAAAAAACATTTTCAAGTTTTTATCGTTAATTTCAAAAGAAAATTTAATAAAAACGTATAATAAAATATCGTCTTTTCAATGCTGTTTTAACCGTTAAAACGCAGTAAAAACTCAAAACGTCTATTGCTAAATAAGCATTTCAGCATTTTAGTCGTTTAAATCGTTCAAATAGACGATTAAATAAAACGTAATAAAATACTTTTATGCTGTTTTAGCGTTAAAACCGTTAAATCAAAATGTTATTATAAAAATAAAATTTTCGCTTTTTTAAAGTTGAATCGTTCAAAGGCAATATTAATAAAACGAATAATGAAATTTTCTAATTAAATGTTTCAGCGTTTTAAAAAATTCAAAAGGGGTTATTAATAAATAAATTTTTAAGATTTTTCGTGTTTAACGTTTTAGTAAAAAAAATAATATAAATACGTCGTTTTGCTAAATAATTTAAAGCAATTTAGATCAAAATCGTTCAAAGCAAAAATTTAAAGCATAAACTAAATTTCAAATGCATTTTATTAAAAGGATATTAAAATCGCACTGCTGTTTACGCTAAAAGGGCACATTAAAGCCAACGTGTTTCAAAATAAGATTAAATTTAAACGTGAAATTTAATGCTGTTTTAGCGTTAAAACGGTTAATTCAAAACGTGCTGTTTTGCTAAAATTTAGCATTTTCAAGCATTTAAATGATTGAAATCGTTCAAATACGCAATCTTAATAAAAAATATAATTTTAATGTTGTTTTACGTTTTAAACGCTTACGTTAAAACGCAGTTGCAAAACGTTTTTCAAAATTAAGCATTTAATTTTAAATCGTTGAAATCGTTCAAAAGACGCAATATTAAAAAGAATAATAAAAATTCGTCGTTCTTATGTGTTTTACGCGTTAAAACGCAGATTAAAGCTCAAAACGTGCTGTTTTGCTAAAAAAAAGCATTTTCAGCTTTTAGATCGTTGAAATCCGTTCAAATAGACGCAATATAATAAAACGAATAATAAAAATTTCGTCGTTTTTATGCTGTTTTACGCGTGAAAACGCAGATTAAAACTCAAACGTGCTGTTTTGCAAAAAATAAGCATTTTCAGCATTTTAGATCGTTAAATCGTTCAAATAGAACAATATTAATAAAAACGAATAATAAAAAAATCGTCGTTTTATGCTTTTTACGCGTTAAAACGCAGTTTAAAAACTCAAAACGTGCTGTTTTGCTAAAATAACATTTTCAAGCATTTTAGATCGTTGAAATCGTTCAAATAGACGCAATATATAAAAACGAATAATAAAAATTTCCCGTTTTTATGCTGTTTTACGCGTTAAAACGCAGATTAAACTCAAATCGTTGCTTTTTTGCTAAAATAAGCATTTTCAAGTATTTTAAGATCGTTGAAATCGTTCAAATAGACGCAATAAAAAAAAACGAATAATAAAAATTTCTACGTTTTATGCTGTTTTCCCGATAAAACGCAGATTAAAGATCAAACGTGCTGTTTTGCTAAAATAAGCATTTTCAAGATTTTAGATCGTTGAAATCGTTCAAATAGAAGCAATATTAAAAAAAAACGAATAATAAAAAATTCGTCGTTTTTATGCTTTTTTTACGCGTTAAACGCAGATTAAAGCTAAAAACTCGTTTTGGAAATAATCATTTTCAAGCTTTTTTAAATCGTTGAAATCGTTCAAATAGACGCAATATTAAAAAAAACGAATAAAAAAAGATTTCGTCTTTTTTATGCTGTTTTTTTAAAACGCAGATTAAAGCTCAAACGTGCTGTTTTGCTAAAATAAGCATTTTCAGCATTTTAGATCGTTGAAATCGTTCAAATAGAACAATATTAATAAAAACGAATAATAAAAATTCGTCGTTTTTGCGTTTTACGCTTTAAAAACGCAGTTTAAAAAGCTCAAAACGGCTGTTTGCAAAAAATCATTTTCAAGCTTTTTTAGATCGTTGAAATCGTTCAAATAGACGAATATTAATAAAAACGAATAAAAAAAAATTTCGTCTTTTTTATGCTGTTTTACGCGTTAAAACGCAGATTAAAGCTAAAAACGTGCTGTTTTGCTAAAATAAGATTTTCAAGCATTTTAGATCGTTGAAATCGTTCAAATAGACAATATTAATAAAAACGAATAATAAAAATTCGTCGTTTTTATGCTGTTTTACGAAAACGCAGATTAAAGCTCAAAACTGCTGTTTTGCTAAAATAAGCATTTTCAAGCATTTTAGATCGTTGAAATCGTTCAAATAGAGCAATATTAATAAAAACGAATAATAAAAATTCGTCGTTTTTATGCTGTTTTACGCTTTAAAAACGCAGTTTAAAAAGCTCAAAACGTGCTGTTTTGCTAAAATAAGCATTTTCAAGCATTTTAGATCGTTGAAATCGTTCAAATAAAAGCAATATTAATAAAAACGAATAATAAAAATTTCGTGTTTTTATGCTGTTTTACGCGTTAAAACGCAGATAAGCTCAAAACGTGCTGTTTTGCTAAAATTAAGCATTTTCAAGCATTTTAGTCGTTGAAATCGTTCAAATAGAGCAATATTAATAAAAACGAATAAAAAAAAATTTCGTCGTTTTTATGCTGTTTTACGCGTTAAAACGCAGATTAAAGCTCAAAACGTGCTGTTTTGCAAAAATAAGCATTTTCAGCATTTTAGATCGTTGAAATCGTTCAAATAGAAGCAATATTAAAAACGAAAAATTTAAAATCGTCGTTTTTATGCTGTTTTACGCTTTAAAAACCCCGATTAAAGCTCAAACTGCTGTTTTGCTAAAATAAGATTTTCAAGCATTTTAGATCGTTGAAATCGTTCAAATAGACGCAATATTATAAAAACGAATAATAAAAATTCGTCGTTTTATGCTGTTTTACGCGTTAAACCCCGATTAAAAGCTCAAAACGTGCTGTTTTGCTAAAATAAGCATTTTCAAGCATTTTAGATCGTTGAAATCGTTCAAATAGACGCAATATTAATAAAAACGAATAATAAAATTTCGTCGTTTTATGCTGTTTTACGCGTTAAAACGCAGAAAAAGCTCAAAACGGCTGTTTTGCTAAAATAAGCATTTTCAAGCATTTTAGATCGTTGAAATCGTTCAAATAGAAGCAATATTAATAAAACAATAATAAAATTCGTCGTTTTTGCTGTTTTACGCGTTAAAACGCAGATTAAAGTTTAAAACGTGCTGTTTTGCTAAAATAACATTTTCAAGGCATTTTAGATCGTTGAAATCGTTCAAATAGAAGCAATATTAAAAAAAAACGAATAATAAAAATTCGTCCGTTTTATGGTTTTACGCGTTAAAACGCAGATTAAAGCTAAAAACGTGCTTTTTTCTAAAATAAGATTTTCAAGCATTTTTAGATCGTTGAAATCGTTCAAATAGAAGCAATATTAAAAAAAAACGAATAATAAAAATTCGTCGTTTTATGCTGTTTTACGGTTAAAACGCAGTTTAAAAACTAAAAAACTTGTTTTGCAAAATAAATTTTCAAGCATTTTAATCTTTGAAATCGTTCAAATAAGCAATATTAATAAAAACAAAATAAAAATTCGTCGATGCGTTTTACGCGTTAAACGCAGATTAAAGCTAAAACGTTGTTTTGCTAAAATAAGCATTTTCAAGATTTTAGATCGTTGAAATCGTTAAATAGAGCAATATTAATAAAAGCGAATAATAAAAATTCGTCGTTTTATGCTGTTTTACGCAAAATTAAGTAAAAGTCGTTAAATAGAGCAATATTAATAATTAGAATTTAAAATCGTTAATAACTGTTTATTATAAAAAAACTAAAATGCAGTTTTAAATTAATTTTAAGTTTTAATCGTTAAAACGATTAAATAAAACGTTGTTTAAAAAAGAATATTAAAAATTTCGTTTTGAATTCGTTAAAGCGAATTAAAGCTAAAACGATTAATAAAAATGTCTTTTTATTTTTAGCGTTAAATGCAGTTAAACTAAAACGCTTTTTAATAAAAATAAGATTTCTTTTTAGTCGTTGTAATGTTAAATAGAGATTAATAAAAAAACGATTATAAAATTTAGATTTTATTTTAACGTTAAAGTAATAAGCAAATGTTTAAAAATAAAAATTTTCGGTTTTATGTTTTTCGCAGTTCAAAAAATAAATAAAATGTTTAAAATCGTTTTCAAGCTTTTACGTTAAAACGGTTAAGAAAACGGTTTATAAAAATAAATTTGATTTTTAGCTGTTTTACGCAAATCAGATTAAATCAAAAAGTTTTTAAAAATAACGTTTTATATTTTATCGTTCGAAACATTAAAAGAATATAAAAATCTTTTTGCTAAAATAATTTTCGTTAATCTAGTTAAACGT
This sequence comes from Dalotia coriaria, assembly GCF_025399875.1. Taxonomy (NCBI): domain Eukaryota; kingdom Metazoa; phylum Arthropoda; class Insecta; order Coleoptera; family Staphylinidae; genus Dalotia; species Dalotia coriaria. The sequence goes on along the minus strand of NW_027046904.1, from coordinate 12,005 downwards.
TCAAAACTAGCAAATAAAAATCGAAAATAAAAATTCTTAATTTTATGTGTATATCGTTAAAAGAATTAAAACAAAACTGCGTTTTATAAAATAAGCATTTTCAAGCATTTTAACTGTAAATCGTTCAAATTAAAAATTAAAAAACGAATAATAAAATTGTCGTTTTATGCTTTTTAAAACCAATTAAACTTCAAAAGCGTTTTTGCTAAAAAGATTTTAAAGCATTTTAGATCGTTATTCGCTAAATAAGCAATTAAAGCAATCGAATCTAAATTTCTGGTTTTAGTTTTAAGCTTAAAACGTATAAAAGCTCAACTAGCGTTTTGCAAAAAAAGCATTTTAAGATAAAATCGTTTTGAAACGTTAAATTGTCAATTTTAATAAAACGATATAAAAATGCGTTTTAATATTTTAAGTAAATCGCAGTTAGCTCAAAAGTGCTGTTTTACTAAAAAATATTTAAAACGTGTTTTATCTTGAAATCGTTCAAATCAGATTAAAAACCGTTAATAAATTATTCGTTAATAAGATTTTAGCGTTTTAACTCAGTTAAAGCTAAAATCGCAATTAGCTAAAATAAAACATTTTCAAGCATTTTAGATGTTTAAACGTTCAAATAAGCAATATTAATAAAAAGCTAATATTAAAAAATCGATTTTTAAGTTTTTCGGTTAAAATCGATTAAAGTAAAACGTGTTTTGTAAAAACGATATTTGCTATTTTTAGATCAGTACGTTCAAATAGCAAATTTAAAAAACGAATAATAAAAATTTTTTTTATTTTTTACCGTTAAAACGCGTTAAAGCTCAAAACGTTTTAAAATAAGCATTTTCAAGCATTTTAGATCGTTAAATCGTTCAAATAGGAAATTTATAATAAAAACGAATAATAAAAAATTCGTCGTTTTAGCTTTTCGTTTTCGGTTAAAACGCAGATTAAAATCAAAACGTTGTTTTTAAAATAAATTTTTTTAGATCTTAAATCGTTCAAATAGACAATATTAATAAAAAATAATAAAAATTTGGATTTTTATGCTGTTTTCCGTTAAACGCAGATTAAACTCAAAACGATGTTTTGCTAATAAATTTTAAGCATTTTAGCGTTGAAATCGTTCAAATAGAAGCAATATTAATAAAAAGCAAATAATAAAAATTTCGTTTTTTGTGTTTTACGCGTTAAAAGAGTAAAAAACGTGCTGTTTGTAATATTTTCGTATTTAGATGTAAGCTTTCAAATCGTAAATTTCAAATAGAAGATTAATAAAAATTTTTAGATGTTTAGTTAAAGCGTTTAAGCTTAAAACGGCTTTTAAAAATAAACTTTGTTTTGCGTTAAAAATTTAATAAGTGTTAAATTCAAATATTAAATTTTAATAATTAAATGTTAAAATTCGCGTTTTTAAAACGTATAAGCTTAAAATCGCTTACTAAAAGCTGTTTTCTTAAACATAAATTTCAAACAGTATTTAATGATAAAAAATTAAGAATTATTTAAATCATATATTAAATTCGCGTTTTAACTGAAATCGCGTTAAAACAGATTAAATTAAAAGCTTTTTAGCTAATTAAGCGTTAAAGATTAAAGATCAAAACGATTAAAAACGCAATTTATAAAAGCGAATTTTAAAATTAGTCGTTTAAAACTGTTTTATAGTTAGAAAAAAAAATCAAAACGTCTTTTTGCTAAAAAGTTTTCAAATTTAAGCTCTAAAATCGTCAAATATAAAATTTTCAAAACATTATTAATCTTGAAATCTTATTAGACGCGATATGTAATTAAAGTAAAAATTTCGTTTTTTAACTTAATTTGAAGATTAAACGTGAATCTTAAAATGCGTTTTAATAAAACTTAAATCAAAATTTAATGTTAATCGTTTTATGTAAAAATTAAAGCTTCAAAAGTTTTGCTAATGATTTTCAGCTTTAGATCGTTGAAACGTCAAATAGTAGCAAATTTTTAAAAAACGAATAATAAAAATTTCGTCGTTTATGCTGTTTTACGTGTTAAATCGCAGATTAAAAAAACTTGTTTTTGTATAACATTTTCAAGCATTTTAGATCGTTGAAATAAATAGAAATTTTAATACTATACAATAAAATTTCGGTTTTATGCTGTTTTAGCGTTAAACGAGATTAAAGCTCAAACGTTTTGTTAAAATATAAATTTTCAAGCATTTTAAACCGAAATGTTAAATAGAAGCATTTATATAAAAGAATAATACAAAAATTCGTCTTTTATCGTTGTTTTGCGATTAAAACTAGATTTTAAATTAAATCTTTCGTATAATAGCAATTTTAAAGTTTAGATAGTAAATCGTTCTATAGTCTATTATAAAAAACTTAAAATTAAACGTTTTTTGCTAAAATAAGCTTAAAAGTTAAGTAAAATGTCTTTTAGATAATTTTAAGCATTTAAAAGATCGTTTAATGCTGTTTAAATATAGCAATATATAAAATCAAAACAATTTCGATTATATGCTTTTAAGCATTTAAAACAATAAAAGTCAAATCTGTTTTCTAAAAACGATTTTCAAATTTAGATCGTTTATTTTGCTTAAAAAACATTAAAAACAATTAATTTAAATATTTTATGTTTTACGTTGAAACGAATTAAAAAAACGATTTTTACTGAAATAAGAAATTTCTAGTTTTTAGTCGGTTAAATCGTTCAAAAGAAGCATTTTATAAAAGGATTTTAAAAATTGTCGTTTTTAATGTGTTTAAGTTAAAAACGCAATTAATAAAACTGTGTTTTAGCTAAAATAACGTTTTAGCGTTTTAGCGTAAAACCGTTAAAAACAAAAGTTTAATAAAATAAAAAATCATGATTTTAGATCGTTGTAAGCGTTAAAAACGCAATTTAAAGCAAAACGTTTAAAATAAAGCTTTTCAAGTGAGTCGCGTTAAACTTTAAATAGACGAAATTTAAAACAAAATATAAATCGTTTTTAAATTGTTTTAGTTTTTACGCAGTTAAAGCAATTAAAAGTTGTAAAATAAGTTTTTAAATTTTAACGTTAAACAGTTAAATGACGAATTTAATAAAACGAATTAAAAAAATTTCGGTTTTTATCTTTTTACGCGTTAAAACGCAGATTAAAGCTAAAACGTGCTGTTTTGCTAAAATAAGCATTTTCAAGCATTTTAGATCGTTAAAATCGTTCAAATAGACGCAATATTAATAAAAACGAATAATAAAATTTCGTCGTTTTTTATGCTGTTTTACGCGTTAAACGCAGATTAAAACTCAAAACGTGCTGTTTTGCTAAAATAATCATTTTCAAGCATTTTAGATCGTTGAAATCGTTCAAATAGACGCAATATTAATAAAACGAATAATAAAAATTCGTCGTTTTATGTTTGTTTTACGCGTTAAAACGCAGATTAAAGCTAAAACGTGCTTTGCTAAAATAAGCATTTTCAAGCATTTTAGATCGTTGAAATCGTTCAAATAGACGCAATATTAATAAAACGAATAATAAAAATTCGTCGTTTTATGCTGTTTACGCGTTAAAACGCAGATTAAAGCTCAAAACGTGCTGTTTTGCTAAAATAGCATTTTCAAGCATTTTAGATCGTTGAAATCGTTCAAATAAAGCAATATTAATAAAACGAATAATAAAATTCGTCGTTTTATGCTGTTTACGCGTTAAACGCAGATTAAAGCTCAAAACGTGCTGTTTTGCTAAAATAAGCATTTTCAAGCATTTTAGATCGTTGAAATCGTTCAAATAGAAGCAATATTAATAAAAACGAATAATAAAAATTCGTCGTTTTATGCTGTTTTACGCGTTAAAACGCAGATTAAAGCTCAAAACGTGCTGTTTTGCTAAAATAAGCATTTTCAAGCATTTTAGATCGTTGAAATCGTTCAAATAGACGCAATATTAATAAAAACGAATAATAAAAATTTCGTCTTTTTTATGCTGTTTTACGCGTTAAAACGCAGATTAAAGCTCAAAACGTGCTGTTTTGCTAAAATAAGCATTTTCAAGCATTTTAGATCGTTAAATCGTTCAAATAGAAGCAATATTAATAAAAACGAATAATAAAAAATTCGTCGTTTTATGCTGTTTTACGCGTTAAAACGCAGATTAAAAGCTCAAAACGTGCTGTTTTGCTAAAATAATCATTTTCAAGCATTTTAGATCGTTGAAATCGTTCAAATAGACGCAATATTAATAAAAACGAATAATAAAAATTTCGTCGTTTTTATGCTGTTTTACGCGTTAAAACGCAGATTAAAGCTTAAAACGTGCTGTTTTGCTAAAATAAGCATTTTCAAGCATTTTAGATCGTTGAAATCGTTCAAATAGACGCAATATTAATAAAAACGAATAATAAAAAATTCGTCGTTTTATGTTGTTTTACGCGTTAAAACGCAGATTAAAGCTCAATACGTGCTGTTTTGCTAAAATAAGCATTTTCAAGCATTTTAGATCGTTGAAATCGTTCAAATAAAGCAATATTAATAAAAACGAATAATAAAAATTTCGTCGTTTTATGCTGTTTTACGCGTTAAAACGCAGATTAGAGCTCAAAACGTGCTGTTTTGCTAAAATAAGCATTTTCAAACATTTTAGATCGTTGAAATCGTTCAAATAGAAGCAATATGTAAAAACGAATAATAAAAATTCGTCGTTTTATGCTGTTTTACGCGTTAAAACGCAGATTAAAGCTCAAAACGTGCTGTTTTGCTTAAAATAAGCATTTTCAAGCATTTTAGATCGTTGAAATCGTTCAAATAGACGCAATATTAATAAAAACGAATAATAAAATTTCGTCGTTTTTATGCTGTTTTACGCGTTAAAAACGCAGATTAAAAGCTCAAACGTGCTGTTTTGCTAAAAAAAGCATTTTCAAATTTTAGATCGTTGAAATCGTTCAAATAGAAGCAATATTAATAAAAACGAATAATAAAAAATTCGTCTTTTTGCGTTTTACGCGTTAAAACGCAGATTAAAGCTAAAACGTGCTGTTTTGCTAAAATAACATTTTCACTTTTAGATCATTGAAATCGTTAAATAAGCAATATTAAAAAACGAATAATAAAAATTTCTGTCGTTTTTTTGTTTTACGCGTTAAAACGCAGATTAAAGCTCAAACGTGCTGTTTTGCTAAAATAAGCATTTTCAAAATTTTGATCGTTAATCTTCAAAAAAGCAATATTAATAAAAACGAATAATCAAATTCGTCTTTTATGCTGTTTTATTAAAACGCAGATAAGCTAAAACGTGCTGTTTTGCTAAAATAAGCATTTTCAATTTTAGATCGTTGAAATCGTTCAAATAAGCAAATTAATAAAAACGAATAATAAAAAAATTTCTCGTTTTTATGCTGTTTTACGCGTTAAAACGCAGATTAAAAGCCAAAACGTGCTTTTTGCTAAAATAAGCTTTTCAAGCATTTTAGATCGTTGAAATCTTCAAATAGAGCAATATTATAAAAAATAATAAAAATTCGTCGTTTTATGCTGTTTTACGTTAAAACGCAGATTAAAACTCAAAACTGTGTTTTTGTTAAAATAAGATTTTCAAGCATTTTAGACGTTGAAATTAAATAAATCAATATTAATAAAAATCGAATAATAAAATTTGTCGTTTTAGCGTTTTAACGTTAAACGCAGTTAAAAGCTCAAAACTGCTGTTTTCTAAAATAAGCATTTTTAAGCATTTTAATCTTAAATCGTTCAAATAACGAATATTAATAAAAACAATAATAAAAATTTCGTCGTTTTTTATTTGCTGTTTACAGCTTAAAACGCAGATTAAAGCTCAAAACATTGCTGTTTTTAAAATAAGCATTTTCAAGCATTTTAGATCGTTAAATCAGTTCAAAAAAAGAAAATTAAAAAATTAATATAAAATTAACGTTTTATTGTTTTAAGCGTTAATCGAAAAAGCAAAACAGCTTTTAAAATCGTTAAATCATTAAATAGACGAAATATAAAAGAATCATAAAAATTGTACGTAATATTAATAAAAACGATAATAAAATGTTAATTAAAACGTGCTGTTTTAGCTAAAATTTTCAAGATTTTAACTTAAAATCGTTTAACAAATTAAAAAACAATTTTAAGCAATTTTAGATCGTTAAATCGTTCTAATAGCGAATTATTAAAAAAACGAAAAATAATTTGCTTATTTTTTAGCGTTAAAAGCAAATTGAAATTTCAAAACGACTTTTCTAAAAAAAGATTTTACAAGAATTTTAGTTCGTTTATGCTGTTTTACGTATAAAAAGATTAAAACTAAAACTTGTTTTTAAATGTTTTCACGCATTTAAATCGTTAAATCTCAAAAGACGTTATTGTAAAATAAATTAAAGCAATTCGTCGTTTTAATGCTGTTTTAGCGTTAAACGAGATTAAAAACTCAAAACGTCTGTTTTGCTAAAATAAGCATTTTCAAGCATTTTAGATCGTGAAATCGTTAATAGGCAATATTAATAAAAACGAATAATAAAAAATTGTCGTTTTTAGCTGTTTTAGCGTTAAAACGCGATTAAAAGCTCAAACTGCTGTTTTGCTAAAATAAGCATTTTCAAAGCATTTAGATCGTTGAAATCCGTTCAAAATAGAAGCAATATTAATAAAAACGAATAATAAAAATTCGTCGTTTTATGTGTTTTACGTTAAAACGAGATTAAAGCTCAAACGTGCTGTTTTGCTAAATAAGCATTTTAAAGCATTTTAGTGGTTGAAATCTTCAAATAGAGCAATATTAATAAAAAACGAATAATAAAAATTCGTCGTTTTTATATGTTTTAGCGTTAAAACGCAGTTTAAAAAGCTCAAAACCGCTGTTTTGCTAAAATAAGCATTTTCAAGCATTTAATCGTTAAAATCGTTCAAATAAAAGCAATATTAAAAAAAAACGAATAATAAAAATTCGTCGTTTTTATGCTGTTTTACGCGTTAAAACGCGGGTTAAAGCTCAAAAGTGCTGTTTTTGCTAAAATAAGCATTTTCAAGCATTTTAATCGTTGAAATCGTTAAATAGACGCAATATTAATAAAAAACGAATAAAAAAAAATTTCGTCGTTTTTATGCTGTTTTACGCGTTAAAACGCAGATTAAAGCTCAAAACGTGCTGTTTTGCTAAAATAACATTTTCAAGCATTTTAGATCGTGGAAATGGTTCAAATAGACGCAATATTAATAAAAACGAATAAAAAAAATTTTTGTCGTTTTTATGCTGTTTTACGCGTTAAAACGCAGATTAAAACTCAAAACGTGCTGTTTTGCTAAAATAATTTTCAAGCATTTTAGATCGTTAAATCGTTCAAATAGACGAATATTAATAAAAACGAATAATAAAAATTTCGTCGTTTTTATGCTGTTTTACGCGTTAAAACGCAGATTAAAAGCTCAAAACGTGCTGTTTTGCTAAAATAAGCATTTTCAAGCATTTTAGATCGTTGAAATCGTTCAAATAAAAGCAATATTAATAAATAACGAATAATAAAAATTTGTCGTTTTTATGCTTGTTTTACGCGTTAAAACGCAGATTAAAACTCAAAACGTGCTGTTTTGCTAAAATAAGCATTTTCAAGCATATTAGATCGTTGAAATCGTTCAAATAGAAACTTAATATTAATAAAAACGAATAATAAAAAATTCGTCGTTTTTTATGCTGTTTTACGCGTTAAAACGCAGATTAAAGCTCAAAACGTGCTGTTTTGCTAAAATAAGCATTTTAAAGCATTTTTAGATGGTTGAAATCGTTCAAATAGACGCAATATTAATAAAAACGAATAATAAAAAATTTCGTCGTTTTTACGCTGTTTTACGCGTTAAAACGCAGATTGAAAAACTCAAAACGTGTTGTTTTGCTAAAATAAGCATTTTCAAGCATTCTAGATCGTTGAAGTCGTTCAAATAGAAGCAGTATTAATAAAAACGAATAATAAAAAATTCGTCGTTTTTATGCTGTTTTTACGCGTTAAAACGCAGGTTAAAGCTCAAAATGTGTGCTGTTTTGCTAAAATAAGCATTTTCAATCATTTTAGATCGTTGGGAAATCGTTCAAATAGACGCAATATTAATAAAACGAATAATAAAAATTTCGTCACGTTTTATGCTGTTTTACGCGTTAAAACGCAGATTAAAACTCAAAACGTGCTGTTTTGCACAAATACGCATTTTCAAGCATTTTAGATCGTTGAAATCGTTCAAATAGACGCAATATTAATAAAAAGCGGAATAATAAAAATTTAAATGCGTTTTATGCTGTTTTACGCGTTAAAACGCAGATTAAAGCTCAAAACGTGCTGTTTTGCTAAAACAAGCATTTTCAAGCATTTTAGATCGTTGAAATCCCGTTCAAATAGAAGCAACATTAGTAAAAACGAATAATAAAAAATTCGTCGTTTTTGCTGATGTTTTTACGCGTTAAAACGCAGATTAAGCTCAAAACGTGCTGTTTTGCTAAAATACGCTTTTCAAGCATTGTAGATCGGTGAAATTGTTCAAATGAGACGCAATATTAATAAAAACATAATAAAAATTTCCGTCGTTTTACATGCTGTTTACGCGTTAAAACGCAGATTAAAGCTCAAAACGTGCTGTTTTGCGAAAATACCAGCATTTTCAAGCATTTTTAGATCGTTGAAATAAGTTCAAATAGAAGCAATATTAATAAAAACGAATAATACAAAAAATCGTTGTTTTATGCTGTTTTACGCGTTAAAACGCAGATTAAAGCTCAAAACATTGCTGTTTGCTAAAATAAGCATTTTCAAGCATTTTAGATCGTTGAAATCGTTTAAATAGAAGCAATATTAATAAAACGAATAATAAAAATTCGTCATTTTATGCTGTTTTACGCGTTAAACGCAGATTAAAGCTCAAAACGTGCTGTTTTGCTAAAATATAAGCATTTTCAAGCATTTTAGATCGTTGAAATCGTTCAAAATAGAAGCAACATTGGTAAAAACGAATAATAAAAAATTCGTGTTTTTATGCTGTTTTACGCGTTAAAACGCAGATTAAAGCTCAAAACGTGCTGTTTTGCTAAAATAAGCATTTTCAGCATTGTAGATCGTTTGAAATTGATTTCCGATAGACGCAATATTAATAAAAAGCGAATAATAAAAATTTCGTCGTTTTTATGCTGTTTACGCGCGTTAAAACGCAGATTAAAAACTCAAAACGTGCTGTTTTGCGAGAAATAAGCATTTTCAAGCATTTTAGATCGTTGAAATAGTTCAAATAGAAGCAATGTTAATAAAAACGAATAATAAAAATTCGTTGTTTTTATGCTATTTTACGCGTTAAAACGCAGATTAAAACTCAAAACGTGCTGTTTTGCTAAAATAAGCATTTTCAAGCATTTTAGATCGTTGAAGTCGTTCAAATAGACGCAATATTAATAAAACCGAATAATAAAAATTTCGTCGTTTTTATGCTGTTTACGCGTTAAAACGCAGATTAAAACTCAAAACGTGCTGTTTTGCTAAAATAAGCATTTCAAACGGTGCAGATCGTTAAAATCGTTCAAATAGAAACAATATTAATAAAAACAGATAATACAAAATTCAATGCGTTTTATGCTGTTTTACGCGTTAAAACGCGCAGATTAGGGCTCAAAACGTGCTGTTTTGCTAAAATAAGCATTTTCAAGCATTTTTGAATCCGTTTGAAATCGTTCAAATAGACGCAATATTAATAAAAACGAATAATAAAAATTTCGTCGTCTTTATGCTGTTTTACGTTAAAACAGCAGAATAAAAGCTCAAAACTGTGCTGTTTGCTAAAATAAAACATTTTCAAGCATTTTTTAGATCGTTGAAATCGTTCAAATAAAACAATATTAAAAAAAAAACGGAATAATAAAAATTCGTCGTTTTTTATGCTGTTTTACGCGTTAAAACGCAGATTGGGGCTCAAAACGTGCTGTTTTGCTAAAAATAAGCATTTTCAAAGCGACAGATCGTTGAAATCGTTCAAATAGACGCAATATTAATAAAAGAGCTTGAATAATAAAAAATTTCGTCGTTTTATGCTGTTTTACGTTAAAACGCTGATTAAAGCTCAAAACGTGCTGTTTTTGCTAAAATAAAGCATTTTCAAGCATTTTTAGATCGTTGAAATCGTGCAAATAGACGCAATATTGGCAAAACGAATAATAAAAATTCGTCGTTTTTATGCTGTTTTACGCGTTAAAACGCAGATTAAAGAAACAAAGCATTCTGTTTTACTTTAAAAATAAGCATTTTTCAAGCATTTGAGATGGTTTGAAATCGTTCAAATAGAAGCAATATTAATAAAAACGAATAATCAAATTTCGTCGTTTTATGCTGTTTTAAGCGTTAAACGCAGATTAAAGCTCAAAACGTGCTGTTTTGCTAAAATAAGCATTTTCAAATTTTAGATCATTGAAATCGTTAAAGCAGAAACAATATTAATAAAACGAATAATAAAAATTCGTCGTTTTATGCTGTTTTGCGGTGAAGCGCGGAATTAAAGCTCAAAACGCGCTGTTTTTTGCTAAAATAAAGCATTTTCAAGCGTTTTAGATCGTTGAAATCAAATAATAATATAAAATTGCTTCAAATAGAAGCAATATTAATAAAACGAATAATAAAATTCGTCGTTTTTATGCTGTTTTACGCGTTAAAACGCAGATTAAAAGCTCAAAACGTGCTGTTTTGCTAAAATAAGCATATTCAAGCATTTTAAATCGTTGAAATCGTTCAAATAGACGCAATATTAATAAAACGAATAATAAAAATTTCGTCGTTTTTGGCCGCTTTACGCGCGTTGAAGCCGCAGATTAAAGCTCAAAACGTGCTGTTTTGCTAAAATAAGCATTTTAAAGCATTTTAGATGGTTGAAATCGTTCAAATAGACGCAATAATGGCAAAAGGCAGAACCGGCCAGAATTTCGTCCGTTTTACGCTGTTTTACGCGTTAAAACGCAGATTAAAAACTCAAAAACGTGTTTGCTGCTTTAAAATAAGCATTTTTCAAGCATTACAGATCGTTGAAGTCGTTCAAATAGAAGCAGTATTAATAAAAACGAATAATAAAAAATTCGTCGTTTTTTTTATGCTGTTTTACGCGCGTTAAAACGCAGGTTAAAGCTCAAAATGTACTGTTTTGCTAAAATAAGCATTTTCAATCATTTTAGATCGTTAAATCACGTTCAAAATAGACGCAAATATTTAATAAAAACGAATAATAAAATTTCGTCGTTTTTTATGCTGTTTTTACGCGTTAAAACGCAGATTAAAGCTCAAAACGTGCTGTTTTTTAGCACAAAATACGCATTTTCAAGCATTTTGGGTCGTTGAAATCGTTCAAATAGACGCAATATTAATAAAACGAATAATAAAATTTCGTCGTTTTATGCTGTTTACGCGTTAAACGCAGATTAAAAGCTCAAAACGTGCTGTTTTGCTAAAACAAGCATTTTCGGCTTATTTAGATCGTTGAAATCGTTCAAATAGAAGCAACATTGGTAAAAAGCGGAATAATAAAAATTCGTCGTTTTATGATGTTTTACGCGTTAAAACGCAATTTAAAACTCAAAACGTGCTGTTTTGCTAAGTAGCATTTTCAAGCATTGTAGATCGTTGAAATTGTTCAAAAATGGGCGCAATATTAATAAAAACGAATAATAAAAATTTCGTCGTTTTATGCTGTTTTACGCGTTAAAACGCAGATTAAAGCTCAAAACGTTAACACTTTTTGCGAAATAAGCATTTTCAAGCATTTTAGATGGTGAAACAGTTTCAAATAAGAAACAATATTAATAAAACGAATAATAAAAAATCGTTGTTTTATGCTGTTTTACGCGTTAAAACGCAGATTAAAGCTCAAAACGATAACTGTTTTTGCCTAAAGTAAAGCATTTCAAGCATTTTGAATGCGTTGAAATCGTTTAAATAGAAGCAATATTAATAAAAACGATAATAAAATTCGTCATTTTATGCTGTTTTACGCGTTAAAACGCGATTAAAGCTCAAAACGTTGCTGTTTTGCTAAAATAAGCATTTTCAAGC
>NW_027046903.1:0-19349 GCF_025399875.1 Dalotia coriaria | reverse complement strand
CAAAAAGACGAAATTAATAAAACGAATAAAAAAAAATTGTCGTTTTAGCGTTTTACGCGTTAAAACGCAGATTAAAGCTCAAAACGTGCTTTTTTGCTAAAATAAGTTTTTCAAGCATTTTAGATCGTTGAAACGTTAAAATAGAAGCAATATAATAAAAAACAATAAAAAAAATTTTCCGTCGTTTTATGTTGTTTTAGGGGTTAAAACGCAGATTAAAGCTAAAAAATCTTTTTTTAAAAATAAGCATTTTCAAGCTTTGATCGTTGAAATCGTTCAAATAGACGCAAATTAATAAAAAACGTAATAAAAATTCGTTTTTATGCGTTTTACGCGTTAAACGGATTAAAAGCTCAAAACGTGCTGTTTTGCTAAATAACATTTTCAAGCATTTTAGATGTTGAAATCGTTCAAATGAAGTTAAATATGAATAAAAACGAATAATAAAAATTTCGTCGTTTTATGTTGTTTACGGTTAAAAACGCAGATTAAGTCAAAAGGGTTGTTTTGAAAAATAAGCATTTTCAGCATTTTAGATCGTTGAAATCGTTAAATAGAAGCAATTTAATAAAAAACGAAAAATTTAAAATTCGTCTTTTAGCTGTTTACGCGTTAAAAGGGTTGTTTAAAAAGTCGCTTTTTTTTGCTAAATAAGCATTTTCAAGCATTTTAATCAAAAATCGTTCAAATAGACGAAATTATTAATAAAAACGAATAATAAAAATTCGTGTTTTTAGCGTTTACGCGTTAAAACGCAGATTAAAGCCTAAAACGTGCTGTTTTGCTAAAATGTTTAAAAGCTTTTTGCTTAAACGTTCAAATAAATATAAAAAACGAATAATAAAAATTTGTCGTTTATGTGTTTTGGGTTTTAAACGCGATTAAAGCTCAAAACGTTTGTAAAAAAAAGCATTTTCAAGCATTTTAATCGTTGAATGTTTCAAATAGAGAATATTAATAAAAACGAATAAAAAAATTGGTTTTATGTGTTTACGCGTTAAACGCGTTTAAAGCTCAAACGTGCTGTTTTGCTAAAATAAGCATTTTCAAGCATTTTAATCGTTGAAATCGTTCAAATAGAAGCAAATTTTAATAAAAAGAATAATAAAAATTGGTTTTGTTGTTTTACGCTTTAAAAAAGGGCAGATTAAAGCTAAAAACGGCTGTTTTGCTAAAAAAGCATTTTCAAGCATTTTAGATCGTTGAAATCGTTCAAATAGACCAATTTTAAATAAAAACGAATAATAAAAAATTCGCCGTTTTTATGGTTTTCCGCGTTAAAACGGAAAAAAGCTCAAAACGTTGTTTACTAAAATAAGATTTTCGCATTTTAGTGTTGAAATCGTTAAATAGAAGCAATAACAAAAACGAATAATAAAAATTCGTCGTTTTATGTTTTTTTACGCGTTAAACGCAGATAAAGCTCAAACGTCTGTTTGCTAAAATAAATTTTCGCATTTTAGATCGTTGAAATCGTTCAAATAGACGCAATATTATTAAAAACGTTTAAAAAATTTCGTCGTTTTATGCTGTTTGCGTTTAAACGCTGATTAAAGCTCAAAAACGTGCTGTTTGCTAAAATTAGCATTTTCAGCGATCGTTCAAATCGTTCAAAAAGATGAAATAATAAAAACGAATAATAAATTTGTCGTTTTATTCGTTTTACGCGTTAAAAGCGATTAAACTCAAAACGCGCTGTTTTTAAATAAGCTTTTTTCAAGAATTTAGATCGTTGAAACGTTCAAATAGACGCAATATTAATAAAAACGAATAATAAAAATTTCGTCTTTTATATGTGTTACCGTTAAAACGCAGATAAAAGCTCAAAACGCTTTTTTGCTAAAATAAGCATTTTCAAGCTTTAGATCGTTGAAATCGTTCAAATAGAAGAATATTAATAAAACGAATAATAAAAAATCGTCGTTTTTATGCTGTTTTACGTTAAAAAAGGGAGATTAAAGCTCAAACGGCTGTTTGCTAAAATAAGCATTTTCGCATTTTAGATCGTTGAAATGTTTAAATGAAGCAAATATTAAAAAAAACGAATAATAAAAATTTCGTCATTTTTTGTTTTACGCGTTAAACGCAGATTAAAAGCTCAAAACGTGGTGTTTTGATAAAATAAGCATTTTCAAGCATTTTAGATCGTTGAAATCGTTCAACAGGACGCAATATTAATAAAAACGAATAATAAAAAATTTCTGTCGTTTTATGCTGTTTTACGCGTTAAAACGGCATCAAAGCCTTCAAAACGGTAAGCTTTGTTTTATTAAAATAAACATTTTCAAGCATTTTGCGATCGTTGAAATCGTTCAAATAGAAGTACATTAATAAAAAAACGAATAATAAAAATTGTCGTTTTATAAAAGCTGGTTTTTGTTAAAACGCAGATTTAAAAGCCTGCAAACGCGCTGTTTCGCTAAAATAAGTATTTTCAAGACGGATCGTTGAAATCGTTCAAATAGACGCGCAATATTAATAAAACGAATAAAGCGTAACGTCGCTTCGCAGTGCTATTCGCTAAAACGCAGACGGCGCTCAAACGCTGTTTTGCTAAAATAAGCATTTTCAAGCATTTCAGATCGTTGAAATCGTTCAAATAGAAGCGAATATTAATAAAAACGAATAATAAAAATTCGTCGTTTTATGTTGTTTTACGCGTTAAAACGCAGGATTAAAAGCTCAAAACGTGCTGTTTTGCTGGGCAAATAAGCATTTTCAAGCATTTTAGATCGTTGAAATCAACTAAATAGACGCAATATTAATAAAAAACGAATAATAAAATTTTGCCGTTTTATGTTGTTTACAAGCGTTAAAACGTTGATTAAAGCTCAAAACGTGATGTTTTGCTAAAATAAGCATTTTCAAGCATTTTATACTTCGTTGAAATCGTTCAAATAGAGACGCAATATTAATAAAAACGAATAATAAAAAATTCGCGGTTTTATGTTGTTTTACGCGTTAAAACGCTGATTGGCGCTCAAAACGTGCTGTTTTGCTAAAAATAAGCATTTTCAAGCATTTTAGATCGTTGAACTGTTCAAATAGACGCAATATTAATAAAACGAATAATAAAAATTTCGTCATTTTATGCTGTTTTACGCGTTAAAACGCAGATTAAAAGCCTTCAAATCGCGCTGCCTTCGCTAAATAAGTTATTTTCGCTATTTTATGATCGTTGAAACCGTTCAAATAGACGCAATATTAAAACGAATAATAAAAGTACCCTCTGTCGTTTTATGCTGTTTTGCGCGCTAAACGCTGGATTAAAGCTCAAACGCGCTGTTTGCTAAAATAAGCATTTTTCATAAGCATTTTAGATCGTTGAAACTGTTCAATAGACGTAATATTAATAAAACGAATAGTAAAAATCTGTCGTTTTTTATGTTGTTTTATCATGTTAAACGCAGATTGGGTAAAGCTCAAAACGTGCTGTTTTGCTAAAATAAGCATTTTCAAGCATTTTTAGATCGTTGAAATCGTTCAAATAGAAGGCCATTAATAAAACGAATAATAAAATTCTCTGTCGTTTTATATGCTGTTTTACGCGTTAAACGCAGATTAAAGCTCAAACGTGCTGTTTTGCTAGAATAAGCATTTTCAAGCATTTTAGATCGTTGAAATCGTTCAAATAGACGCATTATTAATAAAAAACGAATAATAAAAATTCTCGTCGTTTTTATGTTGTTTTACGCGCCAAACGCTTATTTAAAAGCTCGCAAACGTTGTTTTACATAGAATAGCTACTTTCAAGACGATCGTTGAAATCACCAAATAGACGCAATATTAATAAAAAACGAATAATAAAAAATTCGTCGTTTTTATGCTGTTTTACGCGTTAAAACGCAGATTAAAGCTCAAAACGCGCTGTTTTGCTAAAATAAGCATTTTCAAGCATTTCAGATCGCTGAAACGTTCAAATACGCGCCATGAATAAAACGAATACCAAAAATTTCTGTCGTTTTTATGTTGCCTTTACGCGTTAAAACGCAGATTAAAGCTTCCGCAACGCGTGCTGTTTTGCTAAAATAAGTACTTTTCAAGCATTTTAGATCGTTGAAATCGTTTAAATAGAAGCTTTCAATATTTATAAAAACGAATAATAAAAATTCGTCATTTTATGCTGTTTTGCTGCTAAAACGCAGATTAAAGCTCAAAACGTGCTGTTTTGCTAAAATAAGCATTTTCAAGCATTTTAGATCGCTTGAAATCGTTCGTACCGGACGCAATATTAATAAAAAAAAAACGAATAATAAAAATTTCGTCGTTTCTATAAGCTGTTTTACGCGTTAAAAACGCAGAATAAAAGCTCAAAACGCTGTTTTTGCATAAAATAAGCATTTCAAGCATTTTAGATCGCTGAAATCGTTCAAATAGAAGTACACATTAATAAAAACGAATAATGTACCCCGTCTTTTTTTATGCTTTTTTACGCTTTAAAAAGGGGGGGATTACAGCTCAAAACGTGCTGTTTTGCTAAAATAAGCTTTTTTCAAGCATTTTAGATCGTTAAAACGTTCAAATAGACGCAAAAATTAATAAAAAAAACGAATAAAAAAATTTTTCTTTTTTATTTTTTTAGGGTTAAAAACCGCAGTTTAAAAAGCTAAAAACGTGCTTTTTTCCCGGCGTTTGCCAAAAATTTTGGTAAAAAAAGGACACAATATTAATAAAACGAATAAAAAACCGCCTTTTTTGCTTTTTTACGCGTTAAACCCGCAGAAAAAAGCCCCCAAAACGTGATGTTTTTTGCAAAAAATATCATTTTCAAGCATTTTAGATCGTTGAAATCTTTTTAAATAGAAGCAAATATTTAAAAACGAATAATAAAAATTCGTCTTTTTATGCTTTTTTAAGCTTTAAAAACCCGGGGGTTCCCCAAAAACGTGCTGTTTTGCTAAAAAAACTTTTTCGCCAAAAGATCGTTGAAATCTTTTAAAAATGGGAATGAATAAAAAGGGAAAAATTTAAAAATTCGTCTTTTTTTATGCTTTTTTACGGGGTTCCCGAAATTAAAATAAAACGTGCTGTTTTGCAAAAAACAATTTTAAAAGCTTTTTAAATCGTTGAAATCGTTCAAATAAACAATATAATAAAAAAAACGAATAAAAAAAAAGGGGTCGTTTTATGCTGTTTTTAAGTTAAAACGAAATTAAAGCTAAAAACGTGTTTTGTTTTTTAAAAAAACATTTTCCCCTTTTTAGTTTGGAAACTTTTTAAATAGAAGCAATATTTAAAAAAAACGAATAAAAAAAATTCGTCTTTTTTTATGCTGTTTTGGCGTTAAAACGCAGATTAAAGTTCAAAACGGGGTTTTTGCTAAAATAAGCTTTTTCCCAAGCATTTTAGATCGTTGAAATCGTTAAAAAGGACGCAATATTAAAAAAAAACAAATAATAAAAATTTCGTCTTTTTTATGCTGTTTTACGCTTTAAAAACGCAGAATAAATTCAAAAGGGCCTGTTTAGTTTAAAATAACTTTTCAAGCATTTTAGATCGTTGAAATCGTTCAAATAGAAGCAATATTAATAAAAACGAATAATAAAAAAATTCCGTTTTTATGTTTTTTTTACGCGTTAAAACGCGAAAAAAATAAAAAACGTGCTGTTTTGCTAAAATAAGCATTTTCAAGCTTTTTTAGATCGTGGAAATCGTTCAAATAGACGCAATATTAATAAAAACGAATAAAAAAAATTTCCCCCGTCGTTTTTATGCTTTTTTACGCGTTAAAACGCAGAAAAAAAGCTCAAAACGTGCTGTTTTGCTAAAATAAGCTTTTTAAGCTTTTTTAGATCGTTGGAATCGTTAAATAGAAGAATATTAAAAAAAAACGAAAAAAAAAAAACCCGTCTTTTTTAAAATGCTTTTTTACGCTTTAAAAACGCAGATTAAAGCTAAAAACTTGCTGTTTTGCTAAAAAAAGGCATTTTCAACATTTTGATCGTTGAAATCTTTTTCAAATAGACGAAAATATTAAAAAAAAACAAATAAAAAAAATACGTCGTTTTATGCTGTTTTACGCTTTAAAAACCCCAGTTTAAAAAGCTCAAAACGTGCTTTTTTGCTAAAATAAGCATTTTAAAAGCTTTTTTTGATGGGTTGAAATCGTTCAAAAAGAAAAATAAAAGAAAAAAAAAATTTCGTCTTTTTTTTATTTTTTCGCTTTTAAAACGAGTTTAAAAAGCTCAAAAGGGCTGTTTTCAAAAAAAACATTTTCAAGTTTTTAAAGATTGTTGAAACCCTTTTTAAATAAACAATATTAATAAAAACGAATAAAAAAAAAATTCGTCGTTTTATGCTGTTTTATTTCCGTTAAAACGCCGATTAAAACTAAAAACGTCTTTCCCTGATAAAAAAAAGCTTTTTTCAAGCATTTTAGATCTTTGAAATCTTTCCAAATGAAGCAATATAAAAAAAACGAAAAAAAAAAATTTCGTCTTTTTTTATGTTTTTTTACGCGTTAAAACGCAGTTTAAAAACCTAAAAACGTGCTGTTTTCCCAAAAAAAACATTTTCAAGCTTTTTTTAGATCGTTGAAATCGTTAAAATTTAGCCGCAATATTAATAAAAACAAAATAATAAAAATTTCGTCTTTTTTATGCTGTTTTACGGGGTTAAACCCCAGAATAAAAGCTCAAAACGGCTGTTTTGCAAAAATAAGCTTTTTCCCAAGCTTTTTTAGATTGTTGAAATTTTTAAAATAGAAGCAAATTAATAAAAAGAATAAAAAAAATTCGTCGTTTTTAGCTTTTTTACCCCAAAAGGGCAGTTTGGGGCCCAAAAACGTGCTTTTTCTTTAAAAAAAAGCATTTTCCCCTTTTTAGATCGTTGAAATGTTAAAAAGGACGCAATATTAAAAAAAACGAAAAATTTAAACCGTCTTTTTTTTGTTGTTTTCGTTAAAACGGGGGATTAAAGCTCAAAACGTGCTTTTTTTGGGTTAAAAAAAAGCTTTTTCAAGCTTTTTGGTCGTTGAAATGTTTCAAATAGACGCAATATTAAAAAAAACGAATAATAAAAATTTCTTTTCGTTTTATGTTGTTTTACGCGTTAAAACGCAGAAAAAAACCCTAAAAACCGTGCGGGTTTTTGCTAAAAAAAAGCATTTTCGGAAGATTTTATTTTCGTTGAAATGGGTTCCCGGCGGAAGCAAATTAAAAAAAAACGAATAATAAAATTGTCGTTTTTATCCCTTTTTTACAAAAGTTAAAACGGTTTAAAAAGCTCAAAACGTGCTGTTTTCCCAAAATTTAAGCTTTTTTCAAGCATTTATGGGAAAAAATCTTTTCAAATAGACGCAATATTAAAAAAAACGAATAAAAAAAATTTCGTTTTATGCTGTTTTACGGGGTTAAAACGCTGATTAAACCCTAAAAACGTGATTTTTTGATAAAATGCTTTTTTCCCCATTTTAACGAAAAAACCTTTCAAATAGACGCAATATTAAAAAAACGAAAAATTAAAAAATTCGTCGTTTTTACTGCCGCGTTAAAACGCAGTTTAAAAACTCAAAAGGGCCTTTTTTGCAAAAAATAAGCTTTTTTCAAGCTTTTTAGATCGTTGAAATCGTTCAAATAGAAGCAAATGAATAAAAACGAAAAAAAAAAAATTTCGTCTTTTTTATGTTTTTTTACCGTTAAAACGCAGATTAAACTCAAAGCGTGCTGTTTTGCTAAAATATTTTTTTTCAAGCTTTTTAGATGGGAAAAATCTTTTTAAATAAAGAAAATATTTAAAAAAACGGAAATAAAAACCGTCATTTTATTTGTTTTTTAAGCTTTAAAAACGCAGATTAAACCTCAAAATCCCGGTTTTGCAAAAATAAGCAATTTTCAAGCATTTTTGATCGAAAAAAATGGGTTAAAAATGGACGCAATATTAAAAAAAACGAAAAAAAACCCTTTTTTGGCCCCTTTTTACGCGTTAAAAACGCAGATTCCCCTCAAAACTTCTTTTTTTTTAAAAAAAAGCTTTTTTCCCCTTTTTTTGATCGTTGAAATTTTTTTAAATAGAAGCAATTTTTAAAAAAAAGGGAATAATAAAAATTTGTCGTTTTATGCTTTTTTAAACGCGTTAAAACACAGTTTAAAAACTAAAAAACGTGCTGTTTTGCTAAAATAAGAAATTTCCAAATTTTGATCGTTGAAACCCGTTCAAATAGACGCAATATTAAAAAAAAACAATAAAAAAAATTTTCCGTCGTTTTTTGCTTTTTGGCAAAAACGCAGAATAAAACTCAAAACGTGCTGTTTTGTTTAAAATAAGCTTTTTCCAAGCTTTTAGATCGTTGAAACCGTTAAAAATGAAAAAAATATTAAAAAAAACGAATAAAAAAAAAAATTCGTCTTTTTTATGCTTTTTTCGCTTTAAAAACCGCTGATTAAACTCAAAAGGTGCTTTTTTGCTAAATTTTTTTCAAACATTTTGGCCCGTTGAAATCTTTCCCAAATAGACGCAAAAATTATTAAAAAACGAATAAAAAAAAATTTGTCGTTTTATGCTTTTTCGCTTTAAAAACGCAGTTTAAAAACCTTCCGGCTGTTTTTGCTAAAATAAGCATTTTCAAGCATTTTAAAATCTTTGGGAAATCGTTCAAATAGACGCAATATTAAAAAAAAACGAATAATAAAAATTTCGTCTTTTTTATGCTGTTTTACGCTTTTTAAAAAACGCTGTTTAAAAACTCAAAACGTGATTTTTTTCCCAAAAAACCATTTTTCAAGCATTTTATATCGTTGAAATCGTTCAAATAAAACGCAATATTAAAAAAAAACGAATAAAAAAAAAATTCGCCCGGGCTTTTTTACGCGTTAAAACGTTGATTAAAGCTCAAAACGGGGCTGTTTTGCTAAAATAAGCTTTTTCCCAAGCTTTTTTAGATCGTTGAAATCGTTCAAATAGACGCAATATTAATAAAAACGAATAATAAAAATTTCGTCGTTTTTATGCTGTTTTTACGCGTTAAAACGCTGATTAAGCTCAAAACGTGATTTTTGCTAAAATAAGCATTTTCAAGCATTTTATATCGTTGAAATCGTCAAATAGCGCAATTTTGTTAAAAACGAATAATAAAAAATTTCGTCGTTTTATGCTGTTTTACGCGTTAAAACGCAAATTAAAAGCTCAAAACGTGCTATTTTGCTAAAATAAGCTTTTTTAAGCATTTTAGATCGTTGAAATCGTTCAAATAAGCAATATTAAAAAAAACGAATAATAAAAATTCGTCGTTTTCTGCTTTTTTACGCGTTAAAACGCAGAAAAAAAGCTCAAAACGTGCTGTTTTGTTTTAAAATAAGCATTTTCAAGCATTTTGATCGTTGAAATCGTTCAAATAGAAGCAATATTAATAAAAACGAATAAAAAAAAAATTCGTCGTTTTTATGCTGTTTACGCGTTAAAACGCAGATTAAAGCTAAAAACGTGCTGTTTTGCTAAAATAAGCATTTTCAAGCATTTTAGATCGTTGAAATCGTTCAAATAGACCGAAATATTAATAAAAACGAATAATAAAAATTCGTGTTTTTATGCTTTTTTACGCGTTAAAACGCAGATTAAACCCAAAAACATCTGTTTTGCTAAAATAAGCATTTTCAAGCATTTTAGATCGTTGAAATCGTTCAAATAGAAGCAATATTAATAAAAACGAATAATAAAAAGTCGTCTTTTTTATGCTGTTTTACGCGTTAAACGCAGATTAAAGCTCAAAACGTGCTGTTTTGCTAAAATAAGCATTTCAAGCATTTTAGATCGTTGAAATCGTTCAAATAGACGCAATATTAATAAAAACGAATAATAAAAAATTCGTCGTTTTATGATGTTTTACGCGTTAAAACGCAGATTAAAGCTCAAAACGTGCTGTTTTGCTAAAATAAGCATTTTCAAGCATTTTAGATCGTTGAAATCGTTCAAATAGACGCATTTAATAAAACGAATAATAAAATTTCGTCGTTTTATGCTGTTTACGCGTTAAAAGTTAAAATCAAAACGTATGTTTTGCTTAAAATAACATTTTCAGCATTTTATCGTTGAAATCGTTCAATAGACGCAATATTAATAAAAACAATAAAAAAAAATTCGCGTTTTTATGCTGTTTACGCGTTAAAACGCGATTAAAGCTCAAAACTGCTTTTTCTAAAATAAGCATTTTCAAGCATTTTAGATCGTTGAAATCGTTCAAATAGAAGCAATATAATAAAAACGAATAATAAAAATTCGTCTTTTTTTGCTGTTTTACGCGTTAAAACCAGATTAAAAGCAAAACGTGCTGTTTTGCTAAAATAAGCATTTTCAAGCATTTTAGATCGTTGAAATCGTTAAATAGAGCAATATTAATAAAAACGAATAATAAAAATTCGTCGTTTTATGCTGTTTACGCGTTAAAACGCAGATTAAAGCTCAAAACGTGCTGTTTTGCTAAAATAAGATTTTCAAGCATTTTAGATCGTTAAATCGTTCAAATAGACGCAATATTAATAAAAACGAATAATAAAATTTCGTCGTTTTTATGCTGTTTAGCGTTAAAACGCATTAAACCAAACGTGATAATTTAAAATAAGCATTTTCAAGCATTTTTATCGCGAAATCGTTCAAATAGACGCAATATTAATAAAACGAATAATAAAAATTCGTCGTTTTATGCTGTTTTAGCGTTAAACGCTGATTAAAGCTCAAAACGTGCTGTTTTGCTAAAATAAGCATTTTCAAGCATTTTAGATCGTTGAAATCGTTCAAATAGACGCAATATTAATAAAAACGAATAATAAAAATTTCGTCGTTTTATGCTGTTTTACGCGTTAAAACGCAGAATAAAGCTCAAAACGTGCTGTTTTGCTAAAATAAGCATTTCAAGCATTTTAGATCGTTGAAATCGTTCAAATAGAAGCAATATTAATAAAACGAATAATAAAATTTCGTCGTTTTTATGCTGTTTTACGCGTTAAAACGCAGATTAAAGCTCAAAACGTGCTGTTTTGCTAAAAAAGCTTCAAGCATTTTAGATCGTTGAAATCGTTCAAATAGAGCAATATTAATAAAACGAATAATAAAAAATTCGTCGTTTTATGCAGATTAAAGCTCAAAACGTGCTGTTTTGCTATAAGATTTGCATTTAAGATCTTTAATCGTTAAGAAATTTAAAAAAGCGAATAATAAAAATTTCGTCGTTTTATGCATTTTCGCGTTTAAACGCTGTTAAACGCTAAATATGTTTTGCAAAAATAAACTTTTTTGCTAAAATAAGCATTTTAACATTTTAATCGTTGAAATCGTTCAAATAAAAATTAATAAAAACGAATATAAAAATTCGTCGTTTTATGCTGTTTTACGCGTTAAAACGCTGATTAAAGCTCAAAACGTGCTGTTTTGCTAATAAGCATTTTAAGCATTTAGATCGTTGAAATCGTTCAAATAGACGCATATTAATAAAAATCGAATAATAAAAATTCGTCGTTTTTATGCTGTTTTACGCGTTAAAACGCAATTAAAGCTCAAAACGTGCTTTTTGCTAAAATAAGCATTTTCAACATTTTAGATCGTTGAAATCGTTCAAAAGTAAAATTAATAAAAACGAATAATAAAAAATTCGTCGTTTTATGTGTTTTACGCTTAAAACGCGATTAAAACTCGATAAATAAGCTTTTCAAAATATTATATCAAGATTTAGTCTAAATCGTTCAATATAAAAACGAATTAAAAAAATTCGAATAATAAAGTTTAAACGTGATTAAGCTCAGTTTTAGCTGTTTAAAACGATAAATTTTCCAAACGTGATAATTTGAAATAAATGCATTTTCAAAGCATTTATATGTCGAAATCGTTCAAATAGACGCAATTATAAAAACGAATTTTAATCAATTTTCGTTTAAATCGTTTTACGCGTTATAACGCTGATTAAAAAAACATTTGCTTTTAGTGTAAAATAAGCATTTTCAAGCATTTTAATCGTTGAAAATCGTTTAAATAGTATTTAATTAAAAACGATAAAAAGATTTAGTCGTTTAAATGCTGTTTTCACAGTTAAAGCCGATTAAAACTCAAAACGTTGAAATTTGTCTAAAATAACGATTAATTTAAGATTGATAATCGTTTCAAAGTTGAATATTTAAAAACGAAAATAAAAATTCGTCATTTATTTTGTTAAAGTATTCAGATTTAATCAAACTGTGTTTTGCTAAAATAAGCATTTTCAAGCATTTTAGATCGTTGAAATCGTTCAAATAGACGCAATATTAATAAAAACGAATAATAAAAATTTCGTCGTTTTATGCTGTTTTACGCGTTAAAACGCTGATTAAAGCTCAAAACGTGATGTTTTGCTAAAATAAGCATTTTCAAGCATTTTAATCGTTGAAATCGTTCAAATAGACGCAATATTAATAAAAACGAATAATAAAAATTCGTCGTTTTATGCTTTTTACGCGTTAAAACGCTGATTAAAGCTCAAAACGTGCTGTTTTGCTAAAATAAGCATTTTCAAGCATTTTAGATCGTTGAAATCGTTCAAATAGAGCAATATTAATAAAAACGAATAATAAAAATTTCGTCGTTTTATGCTGTTTTACGCGTTAAAACGCTGATTAAAAGCTCAAAACGTGACTGTTTTGCTAAAATAAGCATTTTCAAGCATTTTAGATCGTTGAAATCGTTCAAATAGACGCAATATTAATAAAAACGAATAATAAAAATTTCGTCGTTTTTATGCTGTTTTACGCGTTAAAACGCTGATTAAAGCTCAAACGTGATGTTTTGCTAAAATAAGCATTTTCAAGCATTTTATATCGTTGAAATCGTTCAAATAGACGCAATATTAATAAAAACGAATAATAAAAATTCGTCGTTTTTATGCTCTTTTACGCGTTAAAACGCTGATTAAAGCTCAAAACGTGCTGTTTTGCTAAAATAAGCATTTTCAAGCATTTTAATCGTTGAAATCGTTCAAATAGAGCAATATAATAAAAACGAATAATAAAAATTTGTCGTTTTTATGCTGTTTTACGCGTTAAACGCGATTAAAGCTCAAAACGTGCTGTTTTGCTAAAATAAGCATTTTCAAGCATTTTAGATCGTTGAAATCGTTTAAATAGAAGCAATATTAATAAAAACGAATAATAAAAATTTCGTCGTTTTATGCTGTTTTACGCGTTAAAACGCAAATTAAAGCTCAAAACGTGCTATTTTGCTAAAATAAGCATTTTAAGCATTTTAGATCGTTGAAATCGTTCAAATAGAAGCAATATTAATAAAAACGAATAATAAAAATTCGTCGTTTTTATGCTGTTTTACGCGTTAAAACGCAGATTAAAGCTCAAAACGTGCTGTTTTGCTAAATAAGCATTTTCAAGCATTTTAGATCGTTGAAATCGTTCAAATAGACGCAATATTAATAAAAATGAATAATAAAATTTCGTCGTTTTGATGCTGTTTTAAGCGTTAAAACGCTGATTAAAGCTCAAAACGTGATAATTTGCTAAAATAAGCATTTTCAAGCATTTTATATCGTCGGAAATCGTTCAAATAGACGCAATATTAATAAAAACGAATAATAAAATATTCGTCGTTTTATGCTGTTTTACGCGTTATAACGCTGATTAAAGCTCAAAACGTGCTGTTTTGCTAAAATAAGCATTTTCAAGCATTTTAGATCGTTGAAATCGTTTAAATAGAAGCAATATTAATAAAAACAATAATAAAAATTTCGTCGTTTTATGCTGTTTTACGCGTTAAAACGCAGATTAAAACTCAAAACGTGCTGTTTTGCTAAAATAAGCATTTTCAAGCATGTTAGATCGTTGAAATCGTTTAAATAGAAGCAATATTAATAAAAACGAATAATAAAAATTCCGTCATTTTTATGCTGTTTTACGCGTTAAAACGCAGATTAAAGCTCAAAACGTGCTGTTTTGCTAAAATAAGCATTTTCAAGCATTTTAGATCGTTGAAATCGTTCAAATAGACGCAATATTAATAAAAACGAATAATAAAAATTTCGTCGTTTTATGCTGTTTTACGCGTTAAAACGCATTAATCAAAAACGTGATGTTTTGCTAAAATAAGCATTTTCATGCATTTTAATAAAGTTGAAATCGTTTAAAACAAGCAATATTAATAAAAACGAATAATAAAATACGTCGTTTTATGTCTTTTACGCTTTAAAAACGCTGATTAAAGCTCAAAACGTGCTGTTTTGCTAAAATAAGCATTTTCAAGCATTTTAAGATCGTTGAATCGTTCAAATAGAAAATAGGAATAATAAAACGAATAATAAAAAATTTGTCGTTTTATGCTGTTTTACGCGTTAAAACGCAGATTAAAGCTCAAAACGTGCTGTTTTGCTAAAATAAGCATTTTCAAGCATTTTAGATCGTTGAAATCGTTTAAATAGAAGCAATATTAATAAAAAACGAATAATAAAAATTCGTCGTTTTTATGCTGTTTACGCGTTAAACGCAAATTAAAGCTCAAAACGTGCTATTTTGCTAAAATAAGCATTTTAAGCATTTTAGATCGTTGAAATCGTTCAAATAAACAATATTAAAAAACGAATAATAACAAATTCGCTCTTTTTTTGTTTGTTTTACGCGTTAAAACGCAGAATAAAGCTCAAAACGTGCTGTTTTGCTAAAATAAGCATTTTCAAGCATTTTAGATCGTTGAAATCGTTAAATAGAAGCAATATTAAAACCGTAATAAAATTCGCGTTTTTATGCTGTTTAGCGTTAAAACGCAGATTAAAGCTCAAAACGTGCTGTTTTGCTAAAATAAGCATTTTCAAGCATTTTAGATCGTTGAAATCGTTCAAATAGACGCAATATTAATAAAAACGAATAATAAAAATTTCGTCGTTTTGATGCTGTTTTAAGCGTTAAAACGCAGAATAAAGCTCAAAACGTGCTGTGTTGCTAAAATAAGCATTTTCAAGCATTTTAGATCGTTGAAATCGTTCAAATAGAAGCAATATTAAGAAAAACGAATAATAAAAAATTCGTCGTTTTATGCTTTTTTTACGCGTTAAACGCAGATTAAAGCTCAAACGTGCTGTTTTGCTAAAATAAGCATTTTCAAGCATTTTAGATCGTTGAAATCGTTCAAATAGAAGCAATATGAATAAAAAGGAATAATAAAATTTCGCGTTTTATGCTGTTTTACGCGTTAAAACGCAGATTAAAGCTCAAACGTGCTGTTTTGCTAAAATAAGCATTTTCAAGCATTTTAGATCGTTGAAATCGTTTAAATAGAAGCAATATTAATAAAACGAATAATAAAAATTCGGTATTTTATGCTGTTTACGCGTTAAAACGCAGATTAAAGCTCAAAACGTGCTGTTTTGCTAAAATAAGCATTTTCAAGCATTTTAGATCGTTGAAATCGTTCAAATGGGCGCAATATTAATAAAAACGAATAAAAAATTTCGTCGTTTTATCCTGTTTTACGCGTTAAAACGCAGAATAAAGCTCAAACGTGCTGTTTTGCTAAAATAAGCATTTTCAAGCATTTTAGATCGTTGAAATCGTTTAAATAGAAGCAATATTAATAAAAACGAATAATAAAAATCGTCATTTTATGCTGTTTTACGCGTTAAAACGCAGATTAAAGCTCAAACGTGCTGTTTGCTAAAATAAGCATTTTCAAGCATTTAGATCGTTGAAATCGTTCAAAAGACGCAATATTAATAAAACGAATAATAAAAATTCGTCGTTTTATGCTGTTTTACGCGTTAAAACGCAGATTAAAGCTCAAAACGTGCGGTTTTGCTAAAATAAGCATTTTCAAGCATTTTAGATCGTTGGAAATCGTTCAAATAGACGCAATATTAATAAAACGAATAATAAAAATTTCGTCGTTTTATGTTGTTTTACGTTAAAACGCTATTAAAGCTCAAAACGTGATGTTTTGCTAAAAGCATTTTCAAGCATTTTATATCGTTGAAATCGTTCAAATAGACCAAATTAATAAAAACGAATAATAAAAATTCGTCTGTTTATGCTTTTAACGCGTTAAAACGCTGATTAAAGCTCAAAACGGCTGTTTTGCTAAAATAAGCATTTTCAAGCATTTTAGATCGTTGAAATCGTTCAAATTGAAGCAAATATGAATAAAAAACGAATAATAAAAATTTGTCGTTTTATGCTGTTTACGCGTTAAAACGCAGATTAAAAGCTCAAAAACGTCGCTGTTTTGCTAAAATAAGCATTTTCAAGCATTTTAGATCGTTGAAATCGTTTAAATAGAAGCAATATTAATAAAACGAATAATAAAAATTTCGTCGTTTTATGCTGTTTTACGCGTTAAAACGTAAATTAAAAGCTCAAAACGTGCATTTTGCTAAAATAACATTTTTAAGCATTTTAGATCGTTGAAATCGTTCAAATAGAGCAATATTAATAAAACGAATAATAAAAATTCGCGTTTTATGTGTTTTACGCGTTAAAACGCAGAATAAAGCTCAAAACGTGCTGTTTTGCTAAAATAAGCATTTTCAAGCATTTTAGATCGTTGAAATCGTTCTAAATAGAAGCAATATTAATAAAAACGAATAATAAAAGATTCGTCGTTTTATGCTGTTTTACGCGTTAAAACGCAGATTAAAGCTCAAAACGTGCTGTTTTGCTAAAATAAGCATTTTCAAGCATTTTAGATCGTTGAAATCGTTCAAATAGACGCATATTAATAAAAACGAATAATAAAAATCGTCGTTTTATGCTTTTTACGCGTTAAAACGCAGATTAAAGCTCAAAACGGCTGTATTTTGCTAAAATAAGCATTTTCAAGCATTTTAGATCGTTGAAATCGTTCAAATAGAAGCTAATATTAATAAAACGAATAATAAAAATTGTCGTTTTAATGCTGTTTTATCCGTTAAAACGCAGATTAAAAGCTCAAACGTGCTGTTTTGCTAAAATAAGCATTTTCAAGCATTTTAGATCGTTGAAATCGTTTCAAATAGACGCAATATTAATAAAACGAATAATAAAATTTCTACGTTTTGATGCTGTTTTAAGCGTTAAAACGCTGATTAAAGCTCAAAA
The DNA here is from genome assembly GCF_025399875.1 of Dalotia coriaria. Taxonomy (NCBI): domain Eukaryota; kingdom Metazoa; phylum Arthropoda; class Insecta; order Coleoptera; family Staphylinidae; genus Dalotia; species Dalotia coriaria. The sequence continues at coordinate 2,325 of NW_027046903.1, read as the reverse complement.
CGTGTAATTTGCTAAAATAAGCATTTTCAAGCATTTTATATCGTCGAAATCGTTCAAATAGACGAATATTAATAAAAACGAATAATAAAAATTCGCGTTTTATGCTGTTTACGCGTTATAACGCTGATTAAAGCTCAAAACGTGCTGTTTTGCTTAAAATAAGCATTTTTTCTAAAACTTTAAATTTTAGAATTGAAAATCTTCAAAAAACGAATAATAAAAAATAATGTATAAATTCGTCGTTTTATGCTGTTTTACGCGTTAAAACGCAGATTAAAAGCTCAAAACGTGCTGTTTAACGAAAATAAGCATTTTCAGCATTTTGATTGTTGAATCGTTCAAATAGAAGCAAATTAAAAAACGATATAATTAATAAATCGCTTTTAGCTGTTTTAAATCGTTAAATGCAGTTAAATCAAAACGGCGTTATAAAAAAGCATTTTAGCTTTTACGGAAATCGTTCAAATCAGACGCAATATTAATAAAACGATAAATTGTCGTTTTATGGTTTTACGTTTAAAAGCAGATAATAAAACATAATAAATGTTTTGCTAAATAAGCATTTTCAAGCATTTTAGAATCGTTAAAGTTCAAATGAGTATGCTATAAAAAACATATAAAATTAATCGTGTATTTGTTTTTACGCGCATATAAAAAAAAGAATAATAAAATGTCGTTTTTAAATGTTACGCGTTAAATTTAGATAAGCTGAAATCGTTTTGTTAAAATAAGTATTATCAAGCATTTAATAAATTTCGTAATCGTTTTAATAGCTTACGCTTAAAAACGAATAATAAAAATTCGTCGTTTTAAGATACTTTTACAGTTTAACGCGGATTAAACGTCAAAACGTGTTTTTGCCATAAATAAGATTTTCAAACATTTTTGATCGTTGAAATCGTTCAAATAGACCAATATTAAAAAAACGAATAATAAAAAATTCGTCTTTAGTTTTAGGTTAAAACGCAGAATAAAGCTCAAACTTGTTTTAAAATAAGCATTTTCAAGCATTTTAGATCGTTGCAACGTTCAAATAGAAGAATATTAAGAAAAAACAATAATAAAAATTCGTCGTTTTATGTGTTTTACGCTTTAAAAAGCAGAAAAAAGTAAAACGTGCTTTTTGCTAAAATAAGCATTTTCGCATTTTGATCGTTGAAATCGTTCAAAGAAGCAATTTAATAAAAAACGAATAAAAAAAATTCGTCGTTTTATGTTTTTTCGCTTTAAAAACGAAAAAAGCTAAAAACGTTTTTTTTTTTTAAAAAAATTTTAAACATTTTGATCGTTAAAATTCCAAAAAATAATTAAAAAACGAATAAAAAAACCCCTTTTTTTGGTTTTACGCGAAAAAAAATTTAAACCAAAAACGTGCTGTTTTGCTAAAAAAAAAAAAAGGGGGTTTTTTAAATGACGCAAATTAATAAAAGAATAAAAAAATTGCCTTTTTTATTGTTTTTTAAAACGCAGATTAAAGCTCAAAAGGCTGTTTTCAAAAAATAAGCATTTTCAAGAAGATCGTTAAATTTTTCAAATAGAAGCAAATATTAAAAAAAAAAATAAAAAGTCTTTTTTTTTAGCGTTCCCAAAAAGTTAAAACCTTTTTTTTAAAAATAAATTTTAAATTTTAAAAATTTCTTAAAAAAAATAAAAAAAAAAAAAATTTTTTTTTCGTTTTAAAAAAAATTTAAACCCCTTTTTTTGGGAAAAAAGATTTTCGCATTTTAGATTGTTGAAATCTTTTAAATAAAAGCAATATTAATAAAAAACGAATAATAAAATTGTCTTTTTATGTTGTTTTACGCGTTAAACGCAGATTAAAGCTAAAAATTTTTTAAAAAATAAATTTTAACAACGTAAATGAAATAAAATATTAAAAAAAACGAATAAAAAAAAATTTCCGTTTTTTTTTTTACGCGTTAAAAGTGGTTTGCTAAAATTTTTTTCCCAAAAAAATTTTTAATGGGGAAATTTAAACAGCGCAAAAAAAAAAAAACGAATAAAAAAATTTTCGTTTTAGGTTTTAAATTAAAAGCGTTGCTAAAGTTTTTTAAAAAAAGCATTTTAATTTTAATCGTTAAATCCCAAATAAAGAAAAAAAAAAAAAAATTTTTTGTGTTTTTAAAAGTTTTTTTTGCTTAAAACGCGTTGCAAAAAAAGGCTTTTTAAAAATAAGCTTTTAAATTTTTTAATCTTAAAATCGTCTTTACCTTTAAAAAAAAAACGTTAAAAAAATTTCTTCGTTTTTTTGCCCCTTAAAACGCAAAAAAAAAAAATTTTGTTTTTTTTTTTTAAAGCTTAACAAAGAAAAAAAGTTTTAAAAAA
>NW_027046902.1:0-19354 GCF_025399875.1 Dalotia coriaria | reverse complement strand
AACGCTAAAAGCGAAAATTTTTTTAAAATTTTTTTTTAAACGTTTAAAATTAAAATGCAAAAAATGTTTTTTAAAAAAAATTTTTAGTTTTAACGCGTTTTAAGGTAAAAAAACAAAAAAAGCAAAAATTTTTTTTTTTTGGGTTTTTTTAATTTAACTCAAAAATTTAAAAATTTTTATTTTAAAAAAACCCCTTTTATTTTTTCTGGTTTTAACGCCTAAAGAAAAAAAAAAATAAATTTTTTTATTATTTTTTTTTTTTTTTAAATTTAACGTTTTAAGTTAAAAGTTTAAAAATTTAAAAAAAAAGGTTTTGAGTTTTAATCTGCTTTTAACGCGTAAAACAAAAACACGAAATTTTTTATTTTTTTTTTAATATTGCTCTATTTGAACGATTTAACGATCTAAAATTTTAAAAATTTATTTTAGCAAAAAAGTTTTGAGCTTTTTTTGCAAAAAACCCAAAAAAAAAACGCAAAATTTTTTTTTTTTTTTATTTTTTTCCATTTAACACAAATCTAAAATGCTTAAAACATTTTGTAAAAGGCGTTTTTTTAACGCTTTTCCCCAAAAAAAAAAAAATAATTTTTTTTATTATTCGTTTTTATTAATTTGCTTTATTTGAAATTTAAAAAAAAAGCTTTAAAAATTTTTAAAAACCCTTTTAAAGTTTAACGTTTTTAAAAAAAATTAAAAGGGTTTTTTTATTTTCTTTTTTTAAATTTTTTTGAACATTTCAAAAGAAAAAAACCTTAAAATGTTTTAAAAAAAACAATTTTTTTTTTTAATTGCTTTTAAGGGAAAAAAACGATAAAAGCTTTTTAATTTTTCTTTTTTAAAACCCTTTTCTTTTCTTTAAAAAAAAAGCTTTTTTTAAAAAAAAAAATTTTTTTTTTTTAAATTTCTTTTTTAACGTAAAACACAAAAAAAGGTTTTTTTTATTTGAAATTTGGTTTTTAACGGTTTAACGCTAAAAGCTTAAAAGCATTTTAAAAACCCTTTTTTATTTTAATGCTTTTAAGGGAAAACAAAAAAAAACGAAATTTTTTTTTTTTTAAAAATTTTGGTTATTTGCGTTTAAGCTAAAAAGCTTAAAAAGTTTTTTAAAAAGGTTTTATTTTAATTGCGTTTACCGAAAAAAAGCTAAAAGCAAATTTTTTTTTTTTTAAAAAATTTATTGCTTTAAAAAAAAAATTTAAAAGATTTTTAAAATTTGTTAAAATTTTATTTTCCCAAAAGCCGTTTTTTTTTTTTAAGGTAAAAGCAAAAACGACGTTTTTTATTATTCGTTTTTAAAAATTTTGCATTTGAACATTTAAATTAAAATTGCTTAAAATTTATTTTAAAAAAAAGGTTTAATTGTTTTTAAGCTAAAAGCAAAAAAAATTTTTTATTTTTTTTTTTTTAAAAATTTTAAAACGATTTAAATCTTTTTAAATGCTTTTTTGAAAAACCACGTTTTTTTTGAGGGGTTTTAAGAAAACAGAAAAATTGAGTTTTTATTTTCTTTTTTATTAAAGCCAAAACGAAAAATTAAAATGTTTAAAATGTTTTTTTTTAAAAAACGATTTTATTTTAATTTTTTTAAGCTAAAAGCAAAAAACGTTCTTTTTTTTCCCCTTTTAAAAGTTTTATTTAAACGTTTTAAATTTCTTTTAAAATGTTTTATTTTAAAAAACAATTTTTTAGTTTTAACGCGTTTTAACCCCAAAAAACGCTAAAAACGCAAAATTTTTTTTACGATTATTATTTTTTTTTTTTTTAAGTTTTAAAAAAATTTTAAAAGCTTATTTTAAAAAAAACATTTTTGATTTAATTTTTTCCCGAAAAAAAAAAAACAAAAATTTTTTTTTTTTTTTAAAAATTTTTCTATTTGAACGATTTAACGACTAAAATGCTTAAAATTTTTATTTTGCAAAACAGCACTTTTGTTTTAGGTTTAAAAACCCCGAAAAAAAAAAAAAAATTTTTTTATTTTTTTTTTTTACGATTTGAACGTTTTAAGTTAAAATGCTTGAAAATGCTTTTTTAAAAAAAAGGTTTTTTTTTAAACGTTTTACGCGAAATAAAAGTAATTTTTATTTTCTTTTAAATTTCCCCCAAAAAAAATTTTCCTTAAAAAAGTTAAAAAGCTTTTTATTTTAGCAAAACAGCACGTTTTGATCTTTAATCTCGTTTAACGCAAAAAGCAAAAAAACGACAAAATTTTTTATTATTCGTTTTATTAATATTGCGTCTATTTGAACGATTTCAACGATCAAAAAATGTTTGGGTTTTTTATTTTAGCAAAAAAAGCACGTTTTGAGTTTTAATCTGCGTTTTAACGCGCAAAACAGCAAAAAAAACGACGAATTTTTTTTATTTGATTTTTATTAAATTTGCTTCTATTTGAACGATTTCAAGATCTAAAAAGTTTTTGAAAATGCTCAAGCAAAACAGCACGTTTTGAGTTTTAATCGCGTTTTAACGCGAAAACAGCAAAAAAACGACGAATTTTATTATTTTTTTATCAATATTTTTTCTTTTTGAACGATTTCAACGATTTAAAATGCTTGAAAAGTTTTTTTAAAAACAGCACGTTTTATTTTAATCTGCGTTTTAACGCGAAAACAGCATAAAGACGACGATTTTTTATTTTTCGATTTTATTAAAGGTCTATTTGAAGGGATTTCAACGATTTTAAAAATGTTTTTGAAAATGCTTATTTTAGCAAAAAAGTTTTGATTTTTAATCGGTTTTAAGCGTAAAACAGCATAAAAGGACGAAATTTTTTTTTTCTTTTTTTAATATTGCTTCTATTTAAAACGATTTCAACGATAAAAAAATGCTTGAAAAATGCTTATTTTAGAAAAAAAACAGAAGTTTTGAGCTTTATTCTGCGTTTTAACGCGTAAAAAAAGCAAAAAAAAACGACGAAATTTTATTATTCCTTTTTATTTTTATTGCGTTTTATTAGAACGATTTCAACGATCAAAAAATGCTTAAAAAATGTTTTATTTTAGCAAAACAGCACGTTTTGAGCTTTAACTGCGTTTTAACGCGAAAACAGCAAAAAAACGTCAAATTTTTTTTATTATTCTTTTTTTATTAATATTGTTTCCCTTTTTTGAACGATTTCAACGATTTTAAAATGATTGAAAATGTTATTTTAGAAAAAACAGCACGTTTTGAGTTTTTAATCTGCGTTTTAACGCAAAACAGCATAAAAAGGGACGAAATTTTTATTATTCTTTTTTTTAAATATTGCCCCCTTTTTTGGATTTCAACGATCAAAAAATGCTTGAAAAATGCTTATTTTAGAAAAACAGCACGTTTTGATTTTTTAATTGCGTTTTAACGGGGTAAACTTCCCCAAAAAAAAGGGACAAATTTTTTTATTATTTGATTTTTATTTTGTTTCTTTTTGGGAAACGATTTAAAACGATCTAAAATGTTTTGAAAATGCTTATTTTACCCAAAACAGCACGTTTTGATTTTTTAAATTGCGTTTTAACGCGTAAAACAGCAAAAAAAAACGACAAATTTTTTTATTATTGGTTTTTATCAATATTGTTTATTTAAACCCGATTTCAACGTTTTAAAAAGCTTGAAAATGCTTTTTTTTTAGCAAAACAGCACGTTTTGTTTTAATCCCCCGTTTTAAAACCGCGTAAAACAGCAAAAAAAGGACGATTTTTTTTTTCCCGTTTTTTTAATTATTGCGTCTATTTGAACGATTTCAACGATCTAAAATGCTTGAAAATGTTTTATTTTAGCAAAAACAGCACGTTTTGAGCTTTATTCTGCGTTTTAACGCGTAAAACAGCATAAAAACGACGAAATTTTTTATTATTCGTTTTTATTTTATTGCGTCTTTTTTGAACGATTTCAACGATCTAAAATGCTTGAAAATGCTTATTTTAGCAAAAACAGCACGTTTTTAGTTTTAATCTGCGTTTTAACGCTAAAACAGCATAAAAACGACAAATTTTTTTTATTTTCGTTTTTATTAAGATTGTCTCTATTTGAACGATTTAAAACGATCAAAAAATGCTTGAAAATGCTTTATTTTAGCAAAACAGCACGTTTTGAGTTTTAATCTGCGTTTTAACGCGTAAACAGAAAAAACGACGAATTTTTATTATTCGTTTTTATAATATTGCGTCATTTTGAACGATTTCAACGATCTAAAATGCTTGAAATGCTTATTTTAGCAAACAGAAGTTTTGAGCTTTTAATCAGGTTTTAACGCGAAAAACAGCATAAAACAACGAAATTTTATTTTTTTTTAATATGCGCATTTGAAGGGATTTCAACGATCTAAAATGCTTAAAAAATGCTTATTTTAGCAAAACAGCACGTTTTGAGTTTAATCTGCGTTTTAATGCGTAAAACAGCATAAAAACGACGAAATTTTTTATTATTCGTTTTTTATTTTTATTGCGTCTATTTGAACGATTTCAACGATCAAAAAATGTTTAAAATGCTATTTTAGCAAAACAGCACGTTTTGAGTTTAATCTGCGTTTTAACTGAAAAACATAAAAACGACGAAATTTTTATTATTCGTTTTAATTAATATTGCGTCTTTTTGAAACGATTTCAACGATCTAAATGCTTGAAAATGCTTATTTTAAGCAAAAAAGCACGTTTTGAGCTTTATCGCGTTTTAACGCGAAAACAGCTTTAAAAACGACGAAATTTTTATTATTCGTTTTTATTTTATTGAGTCTTTTTAAACGATTTCAACGATCAAAAAATGCTTGAAATGTTTTTTTAGCAAAACAGCACGTTTTATTTTAATCTGCGTTTTAACGCGTAAAACAGCATAAAACGACCTTTTATTATTCGTTTTTATTAATATTTTTCTTTTTGGGAACGATTTCAACGATCTAAAAATGTTTTGAAAATGCTTATTTTAGCAAAACAGCACGTTTTGAGTTTTAATCTGCGTTTTACGCGTAAAACAGCAAAAAAACGACGAAATTTTTATTATTGATTTTATTAATATTGGCTTTTTTAACGTTTTAAGTATAAATCTAAAATGTGAATTTTAAAAGAGTTTTATTTATTTTTAACGTGTCTAAGGGTTAAAACGCTAAAAAGAAATTTTTTATTATTTTTTATATTTTCTTTATTGACGATTCAACGATTAAAAATTTAAAATGTTTATTTTAGCAAAACAGCATCGTTTTGCTTTAATCTGCGTTTTAACGCGTAAAAAAAATTTTTATTATTTTTATAATATTCGTTTTTTGAACGTTAACATCTAAAAAGCTTGAAAATGCTTATTTTGCAAAACATTTGAGTTTTAATTTGGGTTTTCCAAACAGCATAAAAAGAAAATTTTATTATTTTTATTATAATATTTTTATTTAAAATTTCAAAATAAAAATGCTTGAAAATTTTTTTAATTTTTGAGATTTTCTGCGTTTTAACGCGTAAAACAGCATAAAAGCGTTTTTTATTATTCATTTTTATTAATTGCGTATTTAACGAAAATGCTTGAAAATGCTTATTTTAGCAAAACAGCACGTTTTGAGTTTTACCCAGTTTTAACGCGTAAAACAGCATAAAAACGACGAATTTTTATTATTCGTTTTATTAATATTGCTTCTATTTGAAACGATTTCAACGATCTAAAATGCTGGAAAATGCTTATTTTAGCAAAAACAGCACGTTTTGTTTAACGTACTGACGGCGTAAAACAGCATAAAAAACGACGAAATTTTTATTATTCGTTTTTATTAATACGTCTATTTGAACGATTTCAAACGACCAAAATGCTTGAAAATGCTTATTTTAGCAAAAACAGCACGTTTGAGCTTTATATTCCGCGTTTTAACGCGTAAAACAGCATAAAAAAACGATCAGTTTTTATTATTCGTTTTATTTTATTGCCCATTTGAACGATTTCAACGATCTAAATGCTTGAAAATGCTTATTTTCCAAAACGGCACGTTTTGAGCTTAATTCGCGTTTTAACGCGTAAAACAGCATAAAAAGCGTCGGAAATTTTTATTATTCGCTTATTAAATATTGCTTCTATTTGAACGATTTCAAATGTGATCTAAAAATGCTTGGAAAATTTATTTTAAAGCAAAACAGCACGTTTTGAGCTTTAACCAGTGCTTTAACGCGTAAAAACAACAGCATAAAAAACGACGAAATTTTATTATTCGTTTTTATTAATATTGCGTCTATTTGAACGATTTCAACGATCTAAAATGCTTGAAAATGCTTATTTTAGCAAAACAGCACGTTTTGAGTTTTAATCTGCGTTTTAAATGCTGCAAAAACAGCATAAAACGACGAATTTTTATTATTTGATTTTTAATAATATTGCTTCCTGAATTTGAACGATTTCAACGATCTAAAAATGCTTGAAAAAATGCTTATTTTAGCAAAACAGTTAATGTTTTGAGCTTTTAACTGCGTTTCTAACGCGTAAACAGCATAAAACGACGAATTTTATTATTCGTTTTATCAATATTGCTTCTATTTGGCACGATTTCAACGATTTAAAATGCTTGAAAATGTTTATTTTGAAAAACAGCACGTTTTGAGTTTTAATCTGCGTTTAACGCGTAAAACAGCATAAAAAGACGAATTTTTTATTATTCGTTTTTATTAATATTGCGTTTATTTCCGAATTATCAAACGATTCAAAAATGCTTGAAAATGCTTTATTTTGTGGCAAAACAGCATGTTTTGAGCTTTAATCTGCGTTTAACGCGTGTTTGCTACGTGCTGACGGAAATTTTATTACGCTCCGTTTTTTTATTAATATTGCCTACTGAACGATTTCAACAATATAAAATGCTTGAAAATGTTATTTTAGCAAAAACAGTTAATGCTTTTGAGTTTTAACGCCGCGTTTTTTTGGCTTATTCGCCTGCTTTAATACGTCACGGAACCAACACCACGCCGTTTACTTCCTGCGTTTATTTTCACCCGCGCCAAACAGCATAAAACCAAAATTTTGTTATCGCTTACGAAGACAGCCCGACAAATCATAATTTCAAACGATCTGCAAATGTGCTTCAGTATTTTAGCAAAACAAAGCACGTTTTGAGTTTATTCCAGTTTTAACGCGCGTAAAAAGCATAAAACGACAAAATTTTGCCGACCGTTTTTATTTTGATGGCAAATTCATTTGAACGATTTAAACGATCTTAAAATGCTGAAAATGCTTATTTTAGCAAAATGTTAACGTTTTGAGCTTTAATCTGCGTTTTAACGCGTAAAACAGCATAAAAACGACTTAAATTTTTTTATTATCTCGTTTTTATTAATATTGCGTCTGGCCGAACCAGATTTCAACGATCTAAATGCTTGAAAATGCTTTAGCAAAACAGCACGTTTTGAGTTTATTCTGGCGTTTTAACGCGTAAAAACAGCATAAAACCGACGAAATTTCGGCCGCTATTCGTTTTTATTACTATTGCGTCTATTTTGAACGATGATTTCAACGATCTAAAAATGCTTGGAAAATATTTTAGCAAAACAGCGTTTTGATGCCAATCGCGTTTTAACGCGTAAAACAGCATAAAAATACGAATTTTTATTATTCGTTTTTATTAATATTGCTTCTATTTAAACGATTTCAACGTGATCTAAAAGTGCTTAAAAATGCTTTATTTTAGCAAAACAGCACGTTTTGAGCTTTAATCTGCGTTTTAACGCGTAAAATAAGCATAAAACAACGAATTTTTTATTATTCGTTTTTATTAATATTGCTTCTATTTGAACGATTTACCTGACCAAAAATGCTTGAAAATGCTTTACCTTTTAGCAAAACATACCGGAGTTTTAATCTGCGTTTTAACGCGTAAAACCAGCGCAAAACAATGAATTTTTTATTATTCGTTTTTGCCATTATTAAGTGTCTATTTGAACGATTTCAACGATTCAAAATGCTTGAAAATGCTTATTTTGTTAAAAACAACACGTTTTGAGTTTTGAACGCCGTTTTAACGCGCAAAACAGCATAAAACAACGCAGTATTATTCGTTTTTATTAATATTGCGTCTATTTGAACGATTTCAACGATCTAAAATGCTGGCATTTTAGCAAAAACAGTTTTATTTTCTGCTTTAACAGCATAAAACGACGAATTATTTTTTTTTATTTATGAACGATCATAAAGCTTGAAAATGCTTTTTTACAAAACAGCACGTTTTGAGTTTTAATCGTTTTAACGTAAAACAGCATAAAAACGACGAATTTTATTATTGTTTTATATATTGCGTCTATTTGAACGATTTCAACGTTCTAAAATGCTTGAAAATGCTTATTTTAGCAAAACAGCACGTTTTGAGTTTATCTGCGTTTTAACGCGTAAACAGCATAAAACGACGAAATTTTATTATTCGTTTTTATTTTATTGTCTATTGAACGATTTCAACGATCTAAAATGCTTGAAAATGCTTATTTTAGCAAAACAGCACGTTTTGAGTTTTAATCTGCGTTTTAACGCGTAAAACAGCATAAAACGCGAATTTTTATTATTCGTTTTATTAATATTGCTTCTATTTGAACGATTTCAACGTCTAAAATGCTTGAAAATGCTTATTTTGCAAAACAGCACGTTTTGAGTTTATCTGCGTTTTAACGCGTAAACAGCATAAAACGACGAAATTTTATTATTCGTTTTATTATATTGCGTCTATTTGAACGATTTCAACGATCTAAAATGCTTGAAAATGCTTTTTTAGCAAAACAGCACGTTTTGAGTTTTAATCTGCGTTTTAACGCGTAAAACAGCATAAAAACGAGGAATTTTTATTATTCGTTTTTATTAATATTGCTTCTATTTGAACGATTTCAACGATCTAAAATGCTTGAAAATGCTTATTTTAGCAAAACAGCACGTTTTGAGCTTTAATCTGCGTTTTAACGCGTAAACAGCATAAAAACGACGAATTTTATTATTCGTTTTTATCAATATTGCTCTATTTGAACGATTTCAACGATTTAAAATGCTTGAAAATGCTTATTTTAGCAAAACAGCACGTTTTGAGTTTTAATCTGCGTTTTAACGCGTAAAACAGCATAAAAACGACGAATTTTTATTATTCGTTTTTATTAATATTGCGTTCTATTTGAACGATTTCAACGATCTAAAATGCTTGAAAATGCTTATTTTAGCAAAACAGCACGTTTTGAGCTTTAATCTGCGTTTTAACGCGTAAAACAGCATAAAAGCGACGAAATTTTATTATTCGTTTTTTTAATATTGCTTCTATTTGAACGATTTCAACGATTAAAATGCTTGAAAATGCTTATTTTAGCAAAACAGCACGTTTTGAGTTTTAATCTGCGTTTTAACGCGTAAAACAGCATAAAAACGACGATTTTTTATTATTCGTTTTATTAATATTGCGTCTATTTGAACGATTTCAACGATCTAAAATGCTTGAAAATGCTTATTTTAGCAAAACAGCACGTTTTGAGCTTTAATCTGCGTTTTAACGCGTAAAACAGCATAAAAACGACGAAATTTTTATTATTCGTTTTTATTAATATTGCGTCTATTTGAACGATTTCAACGATCTAAAATGCTTGAAAATGCTTATTTTAGCAAAACAGCACGTTTTGAGCTTTAATCTGCGTTTTAACGCGTAAAACAGCATAAAACGTCGATTTTTATTATTCGTTTTTATTATATTGCGTCTATTTGAACGATTTCAACGATCTAAAATGCTTGAAAATGCTTATTTTAGCAAAACAGCACGTTTTGAGCTTTACGCGTTTAACGCGTAAAAACGCTAAAACGACGAAATTTTATTATTCGTTTTTATTAATATTGCGTCTATTGAACGATTTCAACGATCTAAATGTTTGAAAATTTTTAAAAAAAAAATTTTTTTAAAAAACAGAAAAAAATTTTTTTTTTTTAAAAAAAAGGAAAAAAAATTTTTTTTTTTTTTAAAAAAATTTTTTTTAAAAAAATTTTTAAAAATTTTTTTTTTTTTGGAAAACAGAAAAACCCGGGAATTTTTTTTTGGTTTTTTTTTAAAAAAAAAAAAAATTTTTTTTTTTTTTTTTTTAAAAGGAATTTTTTTCCCAAAATTTTTTTTTTTTTTAAAAAAGCAAAAAAAAATTTTTTTTTTTTTTTTTTTTAAAAAAAATTTTTTTTTAAAAGGAAAAAAAAATTTTTTTTAAATTTTTTTTCCCAAAAAAAATTAAAAAAAAAAAAAAGGGGAAAAAAATTTTTTTTTTTTTTGGGGGTTTTAAAAAAAAAAAAAAAATTTTTTTTTTTTTTTTTCCCCGGGTTTTTTTTTTTAAAAAAAGCTTAAAAAAAAATTTTAAAAAATTTTTTTTTTTTAATTTTTAAAAAACCAAAAACAAAAGTTTTAAAATTTTTTTTTAAAAAAAGGGGGAAACTTTTTTTTAAAAAAAAAAAAAAACCCCAAAAAAATTTTGGTTTTTTTTTTTCCCAAAAAAACCCAAAAAAAAAAATTTTTTTAAAATTTTTTTTTTTTTTTTTAAAAAAAAATTTTTTTAAAAAAAAAAAAAAAAAATTTTTTTTTTTTTTTTTTTTAAAAAAGAAAAACAAAAATTTTTTTAAAATTTTTTTTTAAAAAATTTTTTTGGTTTAACCTTTTAAAAAAAAAAAAAATTTTTTTTTTTTAAAAAACCCTTTTTTTTTTTTTTTAAGGAAAAAAAAAAAAAAATTTTTTTTTTTTTTTTTTTTTTAAATTTAAAAAAAAAAAAACCAAAAAATTTTTTTTTTTTAAAAAATTTTTTTTAAATTTGGTTTTTTTAAAAAAAAAAAAAAAATTTTTTTGGGTTTTTTTTTCCCAAAAACCCAAAAAACAAATTTTTTTTTTTTTTTTAAAAAAAATTTTTTTTTCCCCCCCGGGAAAAATTTTTTTTTTTTTTTTTTTTAAATTTAAAAGAAAAAACCAAAATTTTTTTTTTTAAAAAATTTTTTTTTTCCCCCCAAAAAAAAAAAAAATTTTAAAAAAAATTTTTTTGGTTTTTTTTTTTTTTTTAAAAAAAAAAAAACCCCAAAATTTTTTTTTTTTAAAAAATTTTTTTTTTCCCCCTTTTTTAAAAAAAAAAAAATTTTTTTTTTTTAAAAAGGTTTTAATTTTTTAAAAAAACCAAAAAAAAATTTTTTTTTTTTTAAAAAAATTTTTTTTTGGTTTTAAATTAAAAAAAAAAAATTTTAAAAAAAAAAATTTTTTTTTTAATTTTTTTTGGAAAAAAAAAAAATGCTTAAAATGCTTTTTTTAGTAAAACAGCCGTTTTGAGCTTTATTCTGCTTTTTAACGCGAAAAACCCAGCAAAAAAACGACGAAAATTTTTTATTATTCTTTTTTTATTTTTATTGCGTCTTTTGAACGATTTCAACGATCAAAAAATGCTTGAAAATGCTTATTTTAGCAAAACAGCACGTTTTGAGTTTTTAATCTGCTTTTTTAAGGGTAAAACAGCAAAAAAACGTCGAATTTTTATTATTCTTTTTTAAATTAGCTTCATTTGAACGATTTAAAGATCTAAAATGCTTAAAAATGTTATTTTCACACGTTTTGATTTTTATTCTGCTTTTTAATGCGTAAAACAGCCCAAAAAGGGAAAAAATTTTTTTATTAATCGTTTTTTTTTTTATTGAGTCTTTTGAACGATTTCAACGATCAAAATGCTTTGAAAATGTTTATTTTAGAAAAACAGCACGTTTTGATTTTTAATCTGTTTTTTAAGGGAAAAACAGCAAAAAAACGACAAATTTTTTATTTTTCGTTTTTAAATATTGCCCATTTGAAGGGGATTTCAACACCGTTTGAAAATGCTTTTTTAGCAAAACAGCACGTTTTGAGTTTTAATCGGGGGAAGGGCGAAAACCTTATAAACCTTTTTCTATTTTTTTTTTATTAAGATTGCTTCTATTTGAAGGGATTTAAAACGATCGAAAATGTTTAAAAATGCTTATTTTACCCAAAAAGGGCACTTTTTGGCGAACCGCGTTTAACGCGAAAAACACCCAAAAAAAGGGAAATTTTTTTATTATTCTTTTTTTAAAAATATTGCCCTTTTTTAACTTTTCCCCAAGATCTAAAGTTTGAAAAGCTTATTTTAAAAAAAACAGCACTTTTTGAGCTTTAATCTGCTTTTTAACGCGTAAAAAAACATAAAATCGACAATTTTTTTACTATTCGTTTTTATTAAGGCTTTTTTGAACGATTTCAACGATCAAAACCCCAAAAAGTTTTATTTTAGCAAAACAGCACGTTTTGAGCGCAATCTGTTTTTTTAAGGGAAAACAGCAAAAAACAATTTTTTTTTTATTCTTTTTTTTAATATTGCTTCTATTTAAACGATTTCAACGACCCAAAAATCCCAAAAACTTTTTTTGAAAACAGCACGTTTTGAGCTTTTCTGCTTTTTAAGGGTAAAACAGCAAAAAAACAAAAAATTTTTTAAACCGTTTTTTAATAGCTTCTTTTTTGGACGTTTTCAACGATCAAAAATGCTTGAAAATGTTATTTTAGTAAAACGCGTTGGGGTTTTTAATCTGCGTTTTAACGCGTAAAAAAACCAAAAACGACGAATTTTTTTATTCGTTTTTTTTAAATTTCCCGGTCTTTTTAACATTTCAACGATCTAAAATCCCGAAAATCTTATTTTGAAAAAAAGAAACGTTTTGAGTTTTAACCAGCGTTTAACGCGAAAACGGCTTCCGAAATTTTTTTTTTTTGTTTTATTTAGCCCCCAGGAACTTTTAAGGGATCAAAAGTTTAAAATCCCATTTTAGCAAAACAGCACTTTTTGGAAGGCTTTAATCTGCTTTTTAACGCGAAAAACAGCATAAAAAACAATTTTTTATTCTTTTTTTATTAATATTTTTGAAAAAAACGATTTAACGATCAAAAAGGAAAAAGTTTTTTGAAAACGGTTTTGGTTTTAATCTGCTTTTTTTAAGGGAAAAAGGGAAACATAAAACAACAAATTTTTTTTATTATTCGTTTTTTTTTAAATATTGCTTCTTTTTGAACGATTTCAACGATCTGCGAAAATGCTTATTTTAAAAAACAGCACGTTTAGAGCTTTAATCTGCTTTTTAACGCAAAAAGAAAAAAAAAATTTTTTTTTTCTTTTTTTTATTTATTGCGTCAGGAAGGGGAAAGATCAAAATGCTTGAAATCTTTTTTTTAAAAAAACAGCACGTTTTGAGTTTTTAATCAGCTTTTTAACGCGTAAAACAGCAAAAAAACCGTTTTTTATTATTTTTTTTTATTAATATTCGTTTTTTTTGGAAGGGAATTTAAAACGATCAAAAGGCCAAAAAAATTTTTTTTTTAAAAACACCGTTTTGAGTTTTTTAACCCGCGTTTTAACGGAAAAAAACAAAAACGACAAATTTTTTATTATTGATTTTTTTTTTTGGGCCCCCGGTCAAAGTTTTAACGATCAAAAATTTTTTTAAAATGCTTTTTTTTGAAAAAACAGCACGTTTTGAGTTTTAATTTTCTTTTTTAACGCGTAAAACAGAAAAAACCAAAAATTTTTTAATTCTTTTTTATTTTTAATTTAGCGTCTATTTGAACGATTTCAACGACATAAAAGCTTGAAAATGTTTTTTAGAAAAAAGACGTTTTGAGTTTATTCCCGTTTTTAACGCGAAACCTTAAAAAACCAAAATTTTTTATTCTTTTTTTTTTTTTGGGAATTTTTTGGGGGAAATTTCAACCCCAAAGTTGAAAAGCTTTTTGCAAAACAGCACGTTTTGAGCTTTAATCTGCGTTTTAACGCGTAAAAACAGCATAAAAGACGAATTTTTTATTATTCGTTTTTATTAATATTGCTTCTATTTAAACGATTTCAACGATCTAAAATGCTTAAAATGCTTATTTTAGCAAAACAGCACGTTTTGAGCTTTAATCTGCGTTTTAACGCGTAAAACACATAAAACACGAATTTTTATTATTCGTTTTTATTAATATTGCTTCTATTTGAACGATTTCAACGATCTAAAATGCTTGAAAATGCTTATTTTAGTAAAACAGCACGTTTAGAGCTTTAATCTGCGTTTTAACGCGTAAAACAGCATAAAACGACGAATTTTTATTATTCGTTTTTATTAATATTGCGTCTATTTGAACGATTTAACGATCTAAAATGCTTGAAAATGCTTATTTTAGCAAAACAGCGTTTTGAGCTTTAATCAGCGTTTTAACGCGTAAACAGCTAAAAACGACGAAATGTTTATTATTCGTTTTATATTAATATTGCGTCTATTTGAACGATTTCAACGATCTAAAATGCTTGAAAATGCTTATTTTAGTAAAACAGCACGTTTTGAGTTTTATTCTGCGTTTTAACGCGTAAAACAGCATAAAACGACGAAATTTTTATTATTCGTTTTTATTTTTATTGCGTCTATTTGAACGATTTCAACGATCTAAAATGCTTGAAAATGCTTATTTTAGCAAAACAGCACGTTTTGAGCTTTAATCTGCGTTTAACGCGTAAAACAGCATAAAAACGTCGAATTTTATTATTCGTTTTTATTAATATTGCTCTATTTGAACGATTTCAAGATCTAAAATGCTTGAAAATGCTTATTTTAGCAAAACAGCACGTTTTGAGCTTTATTCTGCGTTTTAACGCGTGAAAACAGCATAAAAACGACGAAATTTTTATTATTCGTTTTTATTTTTATTGAGTCTATTTGAACGATTTCAACGATCAAAATGCTTGAAAATGCTTATTTTAGCAAAACAGCACGTTTTGAGTTTTAATCTGCGTTTTAACGCGTAAAACAGCATAAAAACGACGAATTTTTTATTATTCGTTTTTTATTAATATTGCTTCTATTTGAACGATTTCAAGATCTAAAATGCTTGAAAATGCTTATTTTAGCAAAACAGCACGTTTTGAGCTTTAATCTGCGTTTTAACGCGTAAAATAGCATAAAACGACGAATTTTACTATTATCGTTTTTTATTAAGATTGCTTCTATTTGAACGATTTCAACGATCAAAATGCTTTGAAAATGCTTATTTTAGCAAAACAGCACGTTTTGAGTTTTAATCTGCGTTTTAACGCGTAAACAGCATAAAAACGACGAATTTTTATTATTCGTTTTTATTAATATTGCTTCATTTGAACGATTTCAACGATCTAAAATGCTTGAAAATGCTTATTTTAGTAAAACAGCACGTTTTGAGCTTTAATCTGCGTATTAACGCGTAAAAAGCATAAAATCGACGAATTTTTACTATTCGTTTTTATTAAGATTGCTTCTATTTGAACGATTTCAACGATCTAAAATGCTTGAAATGCTTATTTTAGCAAAACAGCACGTTTTGAGCTTTAATCAGCGTTTTAACGCGTAAAACAGCATAAAAAACGACGAAATTTTTATTATTCGTTTTTATTTTATTGGTCTATTTGAACGATTTCAACGATCTAAAATGCTTGAAAATGTTTATTTTAGCAAAAACAGCACGTTTTGAGTTTAATCTGCGTTTTAACGCGAAAACAGCAAAAAAACGTCGAATTTTATTATTCGTTTTATTATATTGCTTCTATTTGAACGATTTCAACGATCTAAAATGTTTTGAAAATGCTTATTTAGCAAAACAGCACGTTTTGAGCTTTAATCGCTTTTAACGCGTAAAACAGCATAAAACAACGAATTTTTATTATTTGTTTTTATTAATATTGCGTCTATTTGAACGATTTCAACGATCTAAAAATGCTTGAAAATGCTTATTTTAGCAAAACAGCACGTTTTGAGTTTTAATCTGCGTTTTAACGCTTTAAACAGCATAAAATGACGAATTTTTATTATTCGTTTTTATTAATATTCTTCTATTTAAACGATTTCAACGATCTAAAATGCTTAAAATGCTTATTTTAGCAAAACAGCACGTTTTGAGCTTTAATCTGCGTTTTAACGCGTAAACAGCATAAAACAACGAATTTTTTATTATTCGTTTTTATTAATATTGCTTCTATTTAACGATTTCAACGATCAAAAAATGCTTGAAAATGCTTAATTTAGAAAACAGCACGTTTAGAGTTTTAATCTGCGTTTTAACGCGTAAAACAGCAAAAAAAACGACGAATTTTTATTATTCGTTTTTATTAATATTGCGTCTATTTGAACGATTTGAACGATCTAAAAATGCTTGAAAATGCTTATTTTAGCAAAACAGCACGTTTTGAGCTTTAATCGCGTTTTAACGCGTAAAACAGCAAAAAACAACGAAATTTTTATTATTTGTTTTTAATAATATTGCGTCTATTTGAACGATTTCAACGATCAAAATGCTTAAAATGTTTTATTTTGCAAAACAGCACGTTTTGAGCTTTAATCTGCGTTTTAACGAGTAAAACAGCATAAAAACGACGAATTTTTTTATTATTCGATTTTTATTTTTATTGCGTCTATTTAACGATTTCAACGATCAAAAATGCTTGAAAATGCTTATTTTAGCAAAACAGCACGTTTTGAGCTTTAATCTGCGTTTTAACGCGTAAAACAGCATAAAACGACGAATTTTATTATCGTTTTTATTAATATTCCCGTCTATTTGAACGATTTCAACGATATAAAATGCTTGAAAATGCTTATTTTGCAAAACGCACGTTTTGAGTTTTATTCTGCGTTTTAACGCGAAAAAACAGCAAAAACGACAAATTCTTTTTATTATTCGTTTTTATTTTTATTGAGTCTATTTGAACGATTTCAACGATCTAAAATGTTTTGAAAATGCTTATTTTAGCAAAACAGCACGTTTTGAGTTTTAATCTGCGTTTTAACGCGTAAAACAGCAAAAAAACGACGAATTTTTATTATTGTTTTATTAATATTGCCTATTTAACGATTTCAACGTTTCAAAATGCTTGAAAATGCTTATTTTACAAAACAGCACGTTTTGAGTTTAATCTGGGGTTTTAACGGTAAAACAGCAAAAAAACGTCGAATTTTTATTATTCGTTTTTATTAATATTGCTTCTATTTGAACGATTTCAATGATCTAAAATGCTTGAAAATGCTTATTTTAGCAAAACAGCACTTTTTGAGCTTTTATTCTGCGTTTTAATGCGTAAAACAGCATAAAAACGACAAAATTTTTTATTAATCTTTTTTTATTTTTATTGAGTCTATTTGAAACGATTTCAACGATCAAAATGCTTGAAAATGCTTATTTTAGCAAAACAGCACGTTTTGAGTTTTAATCTGCGTTTTAACGCGTAAAACAGCATAAAAACGACGAATTTTTATTATTCGTTTTTATTAATATTGCTTCTATTTGAACGATTTCAACGATCTAAAATGCTTTGAAAATGCTTATTTTAGCAAAACAGCACGTTTTTGAGCTTTAATCTGCGTTTTAACCTAAAATAGCATAAAACGACGAATTTTTACTATTCGTTTTATTAAGATTGCTTCTTTTTGGGAACGATTTCAACGATCGAAAATGTTTTGAAAATGCTTATTTTAGCAAAACAGCACGTTTTGAGTTTTAATCTGCGTTTTAACGCGTAAAACAGCATAAAACGACGAATTTTTATTATTCGTTTTTATTAATATTGCTTCTATTTGAACGATTTCAACGATCTAAATGCTTGAAAATGCTTATTTTAGGAAAACAGCAGTTTTGAGCTTTAATCTGCGTTTTAACGCGTAAAACAGCATAAAAATCGACAATTTTACTATTCGTTTTTTTAAGTTTTGCTTCTATTTGAACGATTTCAACGATCTAAAATGTTTTGTAAATGCTTATTTTAGCAAAACAGACGTTTTGAGCTTTAATCAGCGTTTTAACGCGTAAAACAGAAATAAAAACAACGAAATTTTTATTATTTTTTTTTATTAATATTGCGTCTATTTGAACGATTTCAACGATCTAAAATGCTTGAAAATGCTTATTTTAGAAAAAACAGCACGTTTTGAGTTTAATCTGCGTTTTAACGCGTAAAACAGCATTAAAAACGACGAAATTTTTATTATTCGTTTTATATTAATATTGCGTCTATTTGAACGATTTCAACGACATAAAATGCTTGAAAATGCTTATTTTAGCAAAACAGCACGTTTTGAGCTTTAATCAGCGTTTTAACGCGTAAAACAGCATAAAAACAACGAAATTTTTATTATTTGTTTTTATTAATATTGCGTCTATTTGAACGATTTCAACGATCTAAAATGCTTGAAAATGCTTATTTTAGCAAAACAGCACGTTTTGAGCTTTTAATCTGCGTTTTAACGCGTAAAACAGCATAAAAATGACGAATTTTTATTATTCGTTTTTATTAATATTGCTTCTATTTAAACGATTTCAACGATCTAAAATGCTTAAAAATGCTTATTTTAGCAAAACAGCACGTTTTGAGTTTTAATCTGCGTTTAACGCGTAAAACAGCATAAAAACAACGAATTTTTTATTATTCGTTTTTATTAATATTGCTTCTATTTGAACGATTTCAACGATCTAAAATGCTTGAAAATGCTTTAATTTAGTAAAACAGCACGTTTAGAGCTTTAATCTGCGTTTTAACGCGTAAAACAGCATAAAACGACGAATTTTTATTATTCGTTTTTATTTTTATTGAGTCTATTTGAACGATTTCAACGATCTAAAATGCTTGAAAATGCTTATTTTAGCAAAACAGCACGTTTTGAGTTTTAATCTGCGTTTTAACGCGTAAAACAGCATAAAACGACAAAATTTTTTATTATTCGTTTTTTTTTAAATATTGCTTCTATTTGAACGATTTCAACGATCTAAAATGCTTGAAAATGCTTATTTTAGCAAAACAGCACGTTTTGAGTTTTTATTCTGCGTTTTAACGTAAAACAGCATAAAAAACGACGAAATTTTATTATTCGTTTTTATTTTTATTGGTCTATTTGAACGATTTCAACGATCTAAAATGCTTGAAAATGCTTATTTTTAGCAAAACAGCACGTTTTGAGTTTTAATCTGCGTTTTAACGCGTAAAACAGCATAAAACGTCGAATATTTTATTATTCGTTTTTATTAATATTGCTTCTATTTGAACGTTTTCCCAACGATCTAAAATGCTTGAAAATGCTTATTTTAGCAAAACAGCACGTTTTGAGTTTTAATCTGCGTTTAACGCGAAAAAACAGCAAAAAACGCGAATTTTTATTATTCGTTTTTATCAATATTGCTTCTATTTGAACGATTTCAACGATTTAAAATGCTTGAAAATGCTTATTTTAGCAAAACAGCACGTTTTGAGCTTTAATCTGCGTTTTAACGCGTAAAACAGCAAAAAAACGAAAATTTTTTATTATTCGTTTTTATTAATATTGCGTCTATTTGAACGATTTCAACGATCTAAAATGCTTGAAAATCTTTTTTTAGCAAAACAGCACGTTTTGAGCT